>NC_018940.1:1203493-1503493 GCF_000304475.1 Kazachstania africana CBS 2517
CAATTTACATCAACTGCTAGCAGTGAAAAGCTAAAGGCTATACGAAGTAGAACGAGCATTAAAGGTTTAGAAATATACAAATCTACTTTTCAAATTGGGTTGCCTGATAACGTGAGTACGCTATGGTTGGAAGTGAGGACAAAAAGCCCCGGGATAGACAAAGTGTTTAGGATGGATCCATTATTTAAGAAAGGCTGTAATAAATTTGATAATATTTTTCTTATCATTCAAAATAAAAGTAACATGAGTATTGTTAAAGACTTGAGTGTAAAACCAATTGGAATTACATTGAACTTATTTGAAACCACTACATACCTGTCGCAAGGTATTGCTAATCAGAACGTTTCTTCATTGAGATTAGTGGATTTGAAACTAGATGGTTCTGAATCTATTTTCTCAATGCAAAGTAATCTGACCAAAAAGGGCGACGATATATATGAATGTGAACTGAATTTAAAAGACCATGTACGGTTGAAAAATTTCGTATTTAATGAAGAGGACTATAGACATCGTGGGAATAGACTTTACAGTTTCAAAACCTGCTCGATAAAGAGGATTTTTGAGTTACAATTACTTGTTGATTGGGATGTGAACGGATATGCCAAACAAACTGAAGTAATTATTGATTCAATGCAAGTTTTTGCACAATTAAATAATATACATGAGGATAACTATCTACCAAGATATATCGAACCACCAAATTACAACGACTTAAAGTAGTCGCCGTGTAAGAATACAAAGTTGCATAAGAATAGTTAATTAAAGTGTAATAGTTTTATACCAATGAAAAAATGGAATACAAACATAAATAAAAAGAACTATTATTTATCTATATACTAGTAGATACCGTGTCAAAGAGATAGTTTCAAAAAAATGGCGTTCATGAGTTGGGGATGGGTATATCAAAATTAGATGAATAAAGCGGCAGCAGCTAATAACCATGAAGATTGTAAGAAGCTGGCAGCATTGTCAGTTTGAGTGTCGACAGAAACGGTGGAAGATGAAGAGGCGGAGATAACTGCTGAAGTAGTAGAAGTAGCAGCGGTGGTAGTTGATGAGGTAGATGAGGAAGTAACTTGAACAGAGGAAGTAGCTTGAACAGAGGAAGTAGCTTGAACAGAGGAAGTAGCTTGAACAGAGAAAGTAGCTTGAACAGAGGAAGTAGCTTGAACAGAGGAAGTAGCTTGAACAGAGGAAGTAGCTTCAGCAGAAGAAGTAGCTTCAACAGAAGAAGAGGCCTCGATAGAAGAAGCAGCAGAAGAAGAAGAGGAAGAACTACCTAAGGAGTATCCTTGTTCTGAACATGTGCTTTCAAAAGAAGAGTAAGCACTGTCTGCATTACCATTTGGACAAATAGAGTTCAAACAGCTTTCAATAGAGGAGTTTTCGATACCACAGAGACATTCGACATCACTTAAAGTGGAACAGCTGGAAGAAGCCTTAGTGACTTGGGCGACACAAGCCAACAAACATGCTGGAGGGGTAGCTAAGACGTTCTTAGATAATAAGGCTAGAGATAAAGCAGTAGAAGCGAGAGTGGAGAAACGCATTTGATCTTATTTGTGTGTATTTCTTTGACTTTAGGCTTTATTTTGAACGAACAATCAAGGTTCTCGAGACTGACAGTTTTTCAAATCTGTATATATATATATATATGTAAAACTCAGTTTCCTATAAAATCTGATTATTCTATAAATAAACAGCAGCTGCTTTCTCGAGGTTGTCTGACGAAAAAACAGAAAAGAAATTTTTCCTCGGCACTGTTTTCTTGCTTTTTTGAGAAGTGCCTGAACCCTCCGAAAGGGGAAACTGTTTCTGGAAGAGGACAAGTCTACGGGGACTGTGTATGCGGTGTGCTGATGCTAGGTGTCTTCGAATTGCCTAAACAGGAAGGAGTATATAGGCCTCGAGAAACCAGATTGGCATTGTGCTCTCGCAATACGAAGTGTCTTGAGAATTGCTTTTGAATGGATGGATGGTGGAGCTGTTCTCGACAACAGATACGGTCAGGAATGAGGTCTGTCCTTGGCAAGGCTAGCAGTGGCATCGCTGGATAGCGGCGGAACGTCCACATCTGGCCTTAAATTGTTGTCCTTTCTGAGTTGATCAACCACGATCGGTTGAAAGAATTTCGCACCCATGTAGACACTGGCTACCGTCACTATACTAACTGCGAATGCACCGTATCCTCTAACTCTTGGCATCGCTTTTGTGAGGATTTTCAGCTACCATTGCATTTTATATGATACCAATAGCATGCTTTGGGTCCTTTTTTTCTCTTTCTCGATATTCGGATTGTATGGCATCATCGAATTTCGAACGTTCGAAAAAAAGATATCCCAATGACTCTCTTGAACATATATATATATATATATATATATACTAGGATATTGTAATCAGCCTATTAAAGAGTATCCACATCGCTTATCACAGTACTCAAAAAAGGAATACTATTTCTACTATATACAGTCATTCTGCTCTCAAAGTCCCTTCGTCTCTCTTTTCTTCTTTTTATGAGCATTGCTTTAATCTCTTCTGCAATTAGACACAACTTAATAGCATCCACTACAAGAGTCATTCTACCCGCAACCTTATCAATCTTAGTCAGAAGAATTCCACACAAATTATATTCTACAAATATGCATCATTCATACAAAGATTTCAAACTGAATTTCATTAAACCTGATTTAGATGATAGATCCTACCGTTTCATTAAATTACCAAATAACTTAAAAGCGTTAGTAATCCAAGATCCCACTGCTGATAAGGCAGCAGCTGCATTAGATGTTAATATAGGTGCTTTTGAAGATCCAGAACATTTACCGGGTTTGGCCCACTTTTGTGAACATTTATTATTCATGGGTTCAGAGAAATTTCCTGATGAAAATGAGTATTCAAGTTTCTTAAGTAAGCATGGTGGTTCTTCTAACGCTTACACAAGTTCCTTAAACACAAATTACTATTTCGAAGTTAATCATGAACATCTTTATAACGCCTTAGACAGATTTTCAGGTTTTTTCACTTGTCCATTATTTAATAAAGGCTCAACTGACAAAGAAATTAGCGCTGTAGATAGTGAAAATAAAAAAAATTTACAAAATGATGTTTGGAGAATCTATCAATTGGATAAATCATTATCTAATTTACAACATCCTTATCATAAATTTTCCACTGGTAATCTGATAACTTTAGGTGAAAATCCCAAGTCATTGAATCTAAATATAAGAGATGAATTATTAAAATTTTACTATCATTCTTATTCAGCAAATTTAATGAAGCTTTGTATAATCGGTAGAGAGGATTTGGATACCCTATCGAACTGGGCGTACAAACTTTTCAAAGATGTAAGGAATACAAATCGTGCATTACCTGAATACAGTTCCAAAATTTTGAATGAAACCCATTTACAGAAAATTATCCAAGTTAAACCTGTCAAAGAATTAAGAAAACTTGAAATTTCCTTTATGGTTCCCGACATGGATAGACATTGGCAATCAAAACCACCACACCTATTAAGCCATCTTATTGGTCATGAAGGCTCAGGCTCTCTGTTGGCTTACCTTAAGGCAAAAGGATGGGCTAATGAACTATCAGCAGGAGGTCATACAGTTTCTAAGGATAACGCATTTTTCTCAATTGACGTCGAGCTAACTAAAGATGGGTTAGAAAGCTATAAAGAAGTCGTCCATTCAATCTTCCAATACATCGAAATGTTGAGAAATTCGTTACCACAAGATTGGATCTTTGTTGAACTTCAAAATATTTCCAGGGCAAATTTCAAATTCAAACAAAAGGGTAACCCAGCAAGTACCGTTTCAGCTTTAGCAAGATTGTTAGAAAAGGAATACATTCCTGTAGAAAATATTTTAAGCACAAATGTTTTCACGAAAGATGAACCTCAAACTTTAATGAACTACGTTCAATCTTTAACTCTAGAAAATTCCCGTATAACGTTAATCTCTCAAGATTTAGAGACTGATTCAAATGAAAAATGGTATAAAACAGACTATAAAGTCATCAATTACCCAGAAGATATGAGAAAGAAATGCAAGAGCCCTGGTTTAAATACTCAATTGCGTTTACCAAGACCAAACGAATTTGTTGCCAATAACTTCTTAGTTGATAAATTAGAAAGTGTTACTCCATCAGAAGAACCGCTTTTACTCAAAGATACTAAGCTGAGTAAGCTATGGTTTAAAAAAGATGACAGATTTTGGCAACCAAGAGGCTACATATATGTCTCTCTAAAATTACCCCATACTCACGCAAGTGTACTAAACAGTATGTTATCTACTATTTATGTTCAGTTGGCTAATGATTTCTTAAAGGACCTACAATACGATGCTTCCTGTGCTAATCTGAACCTGTCATTTGTCAAGACTAATCAAGGCCTAGACATCACATTATCTGGTTTTAATGATAAATTAGTCACTCTTATGACTAGATTTTTACAAGGTGTCAAAGATTTCAAACCTACAGAAGAAAGATTCAAAATTTTCAAGGACAAGACTACTCAACATCTAAAGAATCTTCTCTACGAAGTGCCGTATTCCCAAATATCTGGTGTTTATAACTCTTTAATCAACGAAAGATCATGGTCAGTAGAAGAGAAATTGAATGTAGTTGAACACATTACATTTGAGCAATTACTTGCTTTTATCCCTACTGTCTTTGAGGAGCTTTACTATGAAACATTAGTACACGGAAATTTAAAATTCGAAGAGGCCATTGAGATTGAATCTCTGATCAATGACATTCTCATCACAAATGAGAATCACAATAACTTACAAGTTAAGAATAATAGGTTAAGGTCATATTTCATTCCAAAAGGTAAAACTTACAGGTTTGAGAAGGAATTAAAAGATAGCAAGAACGTGAATTCATGTATCCAGCATGTTACCCAATTAGATGTTTATAACGAAGAATTATCTGCTTTGAGTGGATTATTTGCCCAAATGATTCATGAACCATGCTTCGATACACTAAGAACAAAAGAGCAACTAGGTTATGTAGTCTTTAGTTCAAGTTTGAATAATCATGGTACTGCAAATATTAGAATTTTGGTACAATCTGAACATACAACACCATATCTGGAATGGAGAATCGAGGAATTCTACTCTAAATTTGGCGCAATTCTAAAAGACATGTCAGAAGAAGATTTTGATAAACATAAGGATGCCCTATGCAAGAGCTTGCTACAGAAGTATAAGAATATGGGTGAAGAAAGCTCAAGATACACTGCTGCCATCTATTTGGGTGATTACAATTTCACGCATCGTCAAAAGAAGGCAAGACTAGTTAAAGCTTTGTCAAAAGAACAATTAATCGAATTTTACGACAACTATATTGTAGGTGAAAATGCTGCAAGATTGGTTATTCATTTGAAATCTGCGGTTGTCAGTAGTGATTTAAGGGAAGAGGAGCTAGACTCTACCAAATATCCAAAGGGTAAACTGATTGAAGATGTAGGGAAATTTAAATCCGAATTGTTTGTTGCTCCTGTACGTCAGCCGTTAAAGGATTTTGAAGTATATAAACAAGAAAATTAGATAATTTTTTTATGCTGTAATTTAGTAATGACAAGTTCTAATTTTGCTTACTTTGAACAAAGCATTCAAAAAAGTTATAAGAGGTGAAAAAAAAAATGTAGACTATCTTTCGACATCCCAAGTCCATCACTCTCGTTAAGAGCACACAGACAACGGACTTCCTATCCTGTCCAAAAAACATAACTTGATCTTGGAAGCTAGCATCTCAATCTTGTTGAAATACTGGCAATTAGCAACTGTTTGATGACAGATCAGCCAACTGTGGCATTGCTTCCGTTAAATTGTTTTGATTCACCCTTTTTAAAAAAAAATAAGTAATAGAGAAACCAACAAACGACAATGGCTCATATATAAATTCTCGTTGACCTTTATATATAAAATTTTTCGAAAAATCTTCAAAATGAAAGCCGGGTACGCTTATCGGGGAAAAAAAAAAGTTAGGTCCAAACTGTATAGTTAAATTCAGTAGTAATACTGTAACAAAGGCAGTTAAGCGAGTTAAGTATCCATTCATGTTTAAACATAAATCTTTACATAAATTATTTATACAGAAGATAAAGTTAAAAACTTGATAAAATCAATGAAAATAAACGAGTTGATTTGTTTATCTGTACTTGTGGAAACCGATGTCGTTAGCTCTTTCTCTGAAACATTGACGACAGATGTTTAAGTCGTACTTTCTGATTAGACCAGAGTGGGAAGAACAGACACGACATTGACGGGAACCTTTACCGTATCTTCTTGGGTGGGAGAACCAAACGTTTTCGTGAGCCATTTTATCTAATTCATAAAATAGAAATGTTAGTAAACTTGATTTCTTGATAAGTAATAGTAAGGTGGCCAATTGGAATAATCTTAATCATCAAAAGGGTCGTATAGGAACATGAATCTTGTAATAGATCTTCTTTAATTAAATAACAGATCATATATGCGGAGCTATGCAAAAAGACATCAATTTTCGACCTGTTACAGCCCATAGATATGTGGATTTTGCAGATTTCAAAACCTCTTAGGGAACCTCAGTAAAAATATGGAATTTAATGGTATAATATTACGACTAGAAAAATAAAATTATCTCAAAACATGCTCTTTAGACTTTGCACTAACTTCTATAGGACTTTCCAATAAAATATCAATAGATATGCCTTATTCCACCCTACTCAGATCACTCAAATATGCACATACATTAATGTATAGTCTCTTACTAGTTTATCTTGAAAATACCTGATAATTAACCTATCTTTTTCATATATCATCAACTATAGTGTAAGCTGGTAAGAGATTCGGGCTTCCGCTGGAAGGTGTATCCGCCCCAGTGCCCAGCATGTTCTCCCTAACTCACATCCGGTCTCCACCTAAGCTGGGCCCAGTCACAGGGAATGGCCTGACAAATCTGGACGTTGCCCAATGGGAGTCAGCCACGGTCGCGTCGTTCCAACCATCAGCTAAACGCGAGAATTCTTTGAAATTTTTCATTTGGAAATGTTTGAAAAGTTTTTCATTTTTTTTGTTGACAAATATAAATGTACGGATGGTGGAGAAGGTAAGGATGTTGGATGCAGTCAAACGAGATTGCTATTTTTTTTTTCAGATATTGAAAAATTTTTTGAAATTGCACGATGAGCATCTTATTATGAAAGAAAGTTAAGTACGATTACATCAACAGGTATTAGATTCGAGAACATCGCTAATAATGGCTGGATATTCCCATAGATCATCACTTAAAAGGGGACATAAGCCTTTCAAGTCTAAGCATGCTAGTAAAGGTGCTTTAAAGAGAATACATAAAGGTAAAGTCGAAAAAGACATTGCCAATAACAAACAAATCAAAGGTACATCCAAGTTACAGCGTAAAAACAAAGCTAAGCAATTGAAGGTACAGAAAATGATGACATCCTTAGAAAGCAGAAAACTGTTTGAGGGTTCCAATGGTGCTGAGAAGATTGTGACCATCATTCCATTAACTGCGGATGTTGATTCATCTGATATAGTCAGAAAACTTATGGTTTCAGCCGATTTAGAAATGGAGAACTTACCATTCATGTCAGAGGAAGGAAATGTGGCAAGTATAAGAAATTACCAAATAAAGAAATTCAAGAGTACTTTGAAGATAATTGTTCCAGATATGTCAAATTTTTTAAATATTTTGGATTGTGCCAAAATTGCCGATTTTGTAGTTTTTGGTTTAAGTGGAACCTCTGAAGTGGACCAGGAATTTGGTGAGCAAATTATCCGTGCCTTAGAGTTACAAGGTATTTCCTCGTACATCGGCGTTGTTCCAAATCTATCAAAAGTTCATCCTAAGGAGAAATTCCAGCTAGATGTTAAACAATCTTTAGAAAGTTATTTTAGACATTTTTTTCCTAATGAGGACCATGTCTACAACCTTGAGAAACCATCTGACAGCTTGATTGTACTAAGAACTTTATGTCAAAAGCTCCCCCGTCCTGTGACGTGGAGAGATAACAGGGGTTATTTAGTAGCTGAAAATGTCGACTATAATGAAATTTCACCAGAGGCTGGCCATTTAGTTGTCCAAGGTACTGTTCGTGGTATTGGATTCCACGCAAATAGACTAGTTCATGTTCCAGGCCTTGGTGACTTCCAAGTTTCTAGAATTGAAAAGATCAGTGCATCTCAAAGGAAAAAGACAAACCCTGATGAACTAGGTTTAGATCTCAACAACACTTTTGAATCCAATGAAAATAGGGATGACTTGGAGGAATATGCTCCGGCTGATTTAGAAATGGAAGAATGGTCTGACGCAGAGGATTTTGCATATGATAACTTGAGATCAGCAAGGTATGATGACCATGGGTATATTCAAAGAAGCGATGAAACAGATAAATCTGCCGAAGTTCCAAAAGGTACATCTGAGTACCAGGCCAAATGGTACCTAAATGATGTTATACAACCTCTCAGTGACGAAGAAGTGGAAGAGCAAGAAGATATGATGTCAGATGATGATTTGTTGGAGGATGAATACCAAGCCAGAGATGCAAACTTCGAAGATGAGGAAGTTAATGATGAAAACGAAGATATGTTTGTGGAACTATCCCCAGAGGAAGAAGAGCGCCAACTTAATGAATATAGGGCATTAGAAGATGAAGATCGAGAATTTCCTGACGAAATAGAATTAAATCCAGCTGAATCGGCTATTGAAGGTTTGAAAAGATACAGAGGGTTGAAAAACTTATACAACTGTATGTGGGACGTTGATGAAAAAGACCCAGAATGCCCACCAGAATGGAAACGCTTATTAAGAATCGGTAACTATAAATATACTCGTAATAGAGTATTGAAAGAGGCATCTAAAACAGCTCAGGTAATGGCTGGTGACCGTGTTAGAATATATATCGCATTCCCAAAGAATTTACTTGAACAAATTAAGGATCCACAACAAGTTCTATTTGCTATTTACGGTTTGCTTGCGCATGAGCATAAGAACACAATGGCCAACTTCACCCTACAAAGATGGGAAGAATACGATAAACCGGTACCAGCTGAGGAACCATTGGTTGTGCAATATGGTATTAGAAGATATACTATTCAACCTCTATTCTCTGCAGATGCTAATTCGAGTAATAATGTACACAAGTTTGATAAATTCTTGCATCCAGATACAAGGTCAGTCGCGACATGTATTGCTCCTGTTGACTTTACACAATCTCCAGCTATTTTCTTTAAACCGTCTTCAAGCGATGTAAAGGGTCTAGAACTGGTGGGCCATGGTACTTTCATGAACGCAGACCACACAAGAGTTTTGGCCAAGAGAGCTATATTGACTGGTCACCCTTTCAGATTTCACAGAAATGTTGTTACTGTTCGTTACATGTTTTTCAGACCAGAAGATGTCGAATGGTTCAAGTCCATTCCATTATTCACCAAATCAGGAAGATCTGGTTTTATCAAAGAAAGTCTTGGTACCCATGGTTACTTCAAAGCAACATTTGATGGTAAATTATCCGCACAAGATGTTGTCGCTATGTCATTATTCAAGCGTATGTGGCCAAAAGCTTCATCGCCTTGGAATAATGAGAGTTATTAAAGAAACTTTTATTCAATTCAATATCTTATATAGGCATTCACACTTTTCAACATTGTATAATAAATCCAATTTCATAATATAAATCTACTCATGTATTTTTTTGAGTGTGAGCGAAAAAATGGCATCGACTCTTTTCGTCAAAATTTAACATGTCCCCCCCATTCATAGTTTCATCTTCTCCAAATTAAGTTCCATCAAGAAAGTAGGATAGTCTTAGGGCTATTGTATTGAGGTTACTATTTATTGAAAAAACTGTCCAACGTCAGAAGTGGGAACAAAAATGAGCTCAGTAATCTTTACCTGCAATTCATGCAATATTCAATTCAAGTCTAGTGATCAGCAAAGATATCACATGAAAACAGATTGGCACAGATACAATCTGAAAAGAAGGGTTGCCGAGCTTTCACCAATTTCTGCTGATGAATTTGCCAAAAAGTTGCAAATTTCTGAGAGGGAACAAGCTGAGAATCAAGTAGATGAGTTTGGTTTTGCTATCTTAAAACCATTAAGCAATAAAAAACATTCCAAGAAGCATAATGGATTGCCGAACCTTCGTGGTATCGTAAGTGATACCGATTCTATTGTCACAGACGATGAGTTCCAATTGGTTAGAACTATTTCTGCAGCAGAATCGACAGGTTCACAAGTTTCTGTCAAGACTAATGAAACTAGGGACACTAACACCGATTTTGGTGAGGATACTGCATCTGACTATGGGTTTACCAGCGACTCTACATATACTTCCGATCTCGAAGTGAACGTTCCGTCTGAAGAAGAAGGGGATGGATATTTTGATCCCTCTTGCAAGCTCACACAGTGTATATATTGTGGGTTAGATAATAAAGAAATCGAAAGGAATGTGAAGCATATGTTCCATAATCATGGCCTATACATTCCAGAAAGAACTTATCTAGTTGATTTAGAAGCACTTCTAAAATTTTTGATCCAAAGAATTGTAGTTGACCACGGTTGTCTATGTTGCGGCTTTGAAGGGTCAAGTTTGGAAAGTATAAGGGCACACATGCATTCTAAGAGACATTGTAAGATGCCATATGAAACTAAAGAAGAGAGGGAACAATTTGCTCCTTTTTACGATTTTAGTTCATTAGAAGAACCCGAAGGCAAACCCAAAGCGGGCAAAGGTGGAAAGAAAATTCAGTTTGATGTTCCTCATGAGTATAATGAGGAAACCGTTAGCGTTGATGACACGGGTTTAGAATTGACACTACCTTCTGGAGCAAGAATTGGCCATAGATCAGGACAAAGATATTATAGGCAAAATTTACCGTCTCCACCAGAAGAATCAGAAAATAGAAGTGCTGTCACTTCGGCTGACAGAAGATTGGTTAGTGGTATTACTGAGAAACAATATAAAAAAGGTATGAAGAAAATGCAGCAACTTGAAAAGAGAGCCATTGATGATAAATTCCGTAAGGAGTCTAAAAGACTCAACTTTCAAGCTCATTACAGAGATGAATTATTACAATAAGTTACATATTACATATATATCTATATATTGCACGCATTAATCCTTCATCGAATCCACTTAACAAAGAAATAAAATTGGCTTATAGACTTTCTTATATTTCTATCCGATACTGTCGGTAATTTCTCGATCATTACTTAGTAGAGAGGAAGTTCTAAATTTTGCTGATCCTGAATCAGTTGGCTGCTCAAGGAACTGGGCAGATTCCGTGCTTTTCTCAAGCTCTGGAATAAATTGAGATTTTACTGGATTCACAGATTGGATACTGTAATCTTCCTGTGTATTGTATGTATTTCCAAAATATGGCAGAACTGACTCTGTATAATTTACGTACGCACTTTCAGGGACAGATGCAGAGACTATCATGGTAAAATAATCTATCAATTCTTGCACATGTAGTTTGCTTTGACTTACTGACCTTTGCGATACGTCTGGGTCACTCAATGAGCCCGATATGTTTCTTGCTTTATGGTACGTGCCCGGATAGACCGGTTGAGATGCCCAAATATTTACACTTGTCAACCTCTTGTTTAAAGAGTCAAAAGCTTTTGACTGAGGCAATATCATTAAGAGCCCATATAAACATTTGTACAGGAAAGGATGATTTTGAGGCTCTAATAGCTGCAATCTCATTCTTGTGAAAACAGGCGATTCAAAGAGTTGAACGAGAACGTCTAGTTGGAGCAGATCATTTAGTTTCAAGTCAAAATTGGCGTATGCCTGTATGACGGAGTATGCTAATTCATAGTTTTCAGATACAAGACATAATGAAATGACAGATATAGGGTTGTGACACCATGACTTGAATAATAAATTGAAGAACATCATATCGTCTGCACATCTTAGCTTTCTTCTCAAAGAGAACATTTCAGGTGATATTAATAAATTTGTACTCAGTATTTGAATCATCATCCTAACAAAAGTAATATCATCATAGGAAGATAAAATTGAAGAGATAACCTTAAAAACTCTTTCTGGAGGTAGACTGGTACAAACCTTTCTCACGATATTATTTGCCCTGTCCTTTAATAGTCGGGAGTCTCTTCTCAATAAATTCAAAAATTCTTCTAAAAACTTTCTCAGGTAATTATCATTGGAAGCAGAACATAAACTCTTAAGGAAGCCCATTGCCTTTTCTATAAGTTTCGAGTCTTTATCCGACAAGGATTTGAGTAAAGTCAAAAACATACTATCATTATGCTCCAGAATTTCATCTGGAGCTTTATTATAAATAAGAGACAACCAATCCAAACATGCAATCTTAGTTTCCACCTTACTATCAAAAAATTGTAAGGTCAAATTATTAACAATGGAACCATATGCAATTGGTTTATCCTTAGTTGATTTTACATATTCAGTGCACAGAAGAAGGAGTCTTTTATTTACAGTTTGGGCCAACTCAGTAATATGAGTATTTGGCTCACTTAATAGGTTCATTAATGAAGAAAGTATCTTCGGAAAGAAGGGCAAAAAATCATTAGGTGAAATTGCTAGTATGGAGGACATCCAATGCAGGGATAAAGACTGTATTTCTGGTTCTGATGAAGTCAAATTATTTACTAAAATTCTTATGATCTCTGGAAAATTCAAATGGACATCTTGGCCAGGTGTATATTCTTCACCGTTTCGTAAATCTTCTTTAAGAGTCATTTCCCTAGCAGCAGTTATACTGGGAGGATGCGAGCCAGCATCGAAATTGACAGTTTCTTGAGCAACTGGAGTATTTTCCATAGAAAGTTCTCCGAATGCAGATATTAATGACTTTTTCTTCTCTGCAATTAGCATACCATCTTCCTTTTTTGCCGGTGCTTCATTTTTCTCTTCTAAAAGTTTAAGCTGGTCATTATGTTGCTTCCTCAATTCTTCTTTTAAGGCAGATATTCTTTTAATTTCATGAAGAAGCAAGTCAATTAATGCATGTGTAACGTTTCTTACATCTTTGTGAGAGTCTCCCAGGAATACGAATAGTCCTCCTAAGAATGACGGTAAAAAGGAAATTAATTCAAGTCCCGGTGCATTCAATAAGACCTTTATCCAATCCACTAAAAACACTCTAGTGTCTGGATTTATTGCGTATATCCTCTCTGTCAGCAAGGGTATAAACTTTGGGAGTGAAAATGCCAAATTATTGTCTTGCTTATAACTTTCTTGATAAACATTACCCGTTAACGAATCTGATCGAGTAGCGAGTGGAACGTCATGTGGATCATTATTGACTATCGCTACGTAATTAGATGCTCTTTCCGCTACAATATCTTTGATCAATCTATCTAAAAGCTCAGCGGCACCTCTCACTGAGTTTTCAGTATCTGCACTTATCTTACAAAGTACATCGAAAATTTCGTTGAAATGGAGCAATATTTCCCCTTTAGCAATCTTTGCAATGTTATACAAACTCTCACATGCATAGAATCTAACCTGGTCATTTTGGTCACCAAAACATGCCAAAACAGGGGGTAAGATACTTCTTAAGTACTTACTAACGTCGTTGGTTCCTAGTGCAATAGCAGTAGCTGCTAAACCCATGAGACCAGCGTTTCTCGCCATTGGCTGATGTAACGCATAAGCATAGTCCCTACATAGCTCTCCAATAATACCATCGATTCTTGTGTAGTCACCTTCTTGTACACATGTCTTGACTAACTTTTCTAATTGCAAAGCAGTCGCTTTTCTCTTTTCATATAACTTATCACTCAAACCTTTTGCTATCGTCTTATCCATATTATACTGTTGTAAGAGATGAGTGACAGTCTGACTAATACCGCAGATCAGATGTTAAACTTGGTCTTGTTACCAGTTTTAACGAATACATATAAGTGATTTTTTAAGTGACGCGTAATTTCACGAAACACGATAATTCAACCATCATGTTAAGACAACTAAGACATCTTGCATTGCGAGCAAAGAGAGATGAAATATCCCGCTAACGTTATATTACTACTACTGCAAATTATACTCCGAAGACAACAGATATTGTGCCATCGTGATGTGGGTCTTAATATGGAAGATCTCAGGAAGGATCCGATAATCGACAATGAAATACTGCATGCTTTCCAATCTCACAAGCTTACGAGACTATATGCCCCTGACATCGAAGCAATGACACTACGAGGACTCAAATCGCTAGCAGCAGATGTGTTTAGTGAAGGCATCCCATCTGAAGACGAAGAACATTCCAAAGAGACTGTCGACATACTGGACCTGGCAAATTACTATTACAATCTTCGTATCGAGGAACTAGAAAATCAACTACCCAAATTGAAAGAGGAGTTGCTGCAAAAACTGCAGAACTAGTCAAACCAACCCGCCCATTGCTGAAGCCAACCAACAGTCTTCAACTTTTAAAAGCGATGAGCTGTGCAAGTCATGGTCAACGACGGAGACGTTGAAATTTTTTTTTTGGCAGATGGAAAAATTAGTAATTGAATATCATCTCATCTCTGATTTTATATAGGCTTTAAGTATCCTTTTGGTAGATCAGGTACCATTTAACTTTTAATACACATTCGTGCTTATAGTCTGACAGATATATTTGCTGGTAAGCGGATATGCGTAATTTAATTACACTAAATAGGGGTGTGTTTAAGCCTTTGCCCTCAGAAAATGAAGATAATCAAGCATTAAGTTATACTCTGTTAGATACTGTATTTGATACAGTAACCGATAGCATTACCTGCGTATTGGGTGCATTGGATGTTGGTTTGATTGAAGTCCAACAATACATGAAAAATGGTTCCAAAAATATACTAGCACTCTTCAATATTGAAACATTTGATGATAAGTTATTATCATTCATGCATTTTGCCGACACTAACCAACTAATATTCATTTTCAAACAGGGTGATATCATCTGTGCTACTTATGACGCTGTTTCATTTGACCCTCAACAGACTTTTGTGGAAATTGTCGGTTCAATTGATAATGGGATCGAAGCAGCTGAATGGTCGTACGATGAAGAAACCCTAACTCTGGTTACAACAGATCGTAACGTTGTCCTACTAAGTAAATCATTTGAACCTATCGCGGAATATCATTTGGAAACTGACGATTTGAAAATTTCTAAGCATGTTACTGTCGGATGGGGTAAGAAGGAAACCCAATTTAGAGGAAAAGGTACAAGAGCAATGGAAAGAGAGGCATTGACTAGTTTAAAGGCCTCTGGGTTGGTAGGAAATGAATTAAGGGACCCTACAATGCCATACATGGTCGACAGTGGTGAAGTTACACACATGGATAATTATGAGGTTAGTATCTCTTGGAGAGGCGATTGTGAATACTTTGCCATTTCTACTCTCGAGACAGTGGAAGATCCAGATGATGAGGACAAAACTATAAGTAGAAGAGCATTTAGGGTATTCACACGTGATGGTAAATTAGATAGTGCCTCTGAACCAGTAAATGGGATGGAACATAACCTGTCATGGAAACCTCAAGGTTCTCAAATTGCTTCGATTCAGAGAAAAACAAATATGGGTGAAGAAAATTCTTTGGATCTCATCTTCTTCGAAAGAAACGGGTTGAGACATGGTGAATTTGATACCCGTTTACCTCTGGATGAAAAAGTGAATTACTTATGCTGGAATAGTAATTCTGAGATATTGACACTTGTATTACCTGATCGGATTCAATTATGGGTTTCCAAAAATTACCATTGGTTCTTGAAACAAGAAATTTACTCCCATAATATCCAATTTGCTAAATGGCATCCAGAAAAGGAATTCACATTACTTTACGGAAACGACAATAGAGTCAATGTGGTAGATTTTGCATACAAGATGACTCAAGGTCCAACTCTAGAACCTTTTGATAATGGTACTTCTTTGGTTATCGATGGAAATATCGTAAACATCACACCTTTAGCTGTAGCTAACGTACCTCCACCAATTTACTTTAGAGATTTCCAAGTTTCAGATAATGTTACTGATGTTGCGTGTAGTTTGTCTAATGAGTTATACGCTGCCATTACCAAAGATCACCTGGTTATAGCATCGGTCTCCAGTTTTACTGATATGAAGAAAGGTCAACATCCTGTTGTTGTTTGTGAATTCCCACAATCAGAATTTGCCAGTGAACTGGACTCACTAAGACAAGTAGCTTTCATTAACGATTCTGTTGTTGGAATTTTATTAGATACTGAAACACTTTCGAGAATTGCGTTAATAGACGTACAAGATCCAGCTCAACCACACGTCCTGAATATTGTTGAAACATATGATAAAATTGTCCTTCTTAAAACTTCTTTGGATTATAACCATCTGGTATATGAAACCCGTGATGGCACTGTTGTTGAATTAGATACTGACGGTCAGCTGAACCAAATTACAAAATTTCCAGAACTTGTGCGTGACTTCAGAGTGAAAAGAGTTCATAATACTGCACATGGTGATTCAAATCAATGGGGCTCTGAGAGTTCTGAATTGGTCGCGTTTGGTATAACAGCAAATGGTAAGCTTTTTGCTAATGCAACACAGTTGACATCAGCGGTCACTTCCCTTGAAATAACAGATAGCCTGTTGTTATTTACAACTGCTCAGCATTATCTTCAGTTCGTTCATTTGAATTCTACCGAATTCAAGCCATTACCTGCAGTTGAAGCAAATGTTGAGGACGAAAGAGTTCGTGCTATTGAAAGAGGTTCTATATTAGTTTCCACTATGCCATCTAAGGCTGCGGTTACTCTACAAGCCCCACGTGGTAATTTAGAAACCATTTATCCAAGAATTATGGTGCTATCTGAGGTTCGTAAAAATATTTTGTCTAAGAAGTACAAGGAAGCTTTTATTATCTGCCGTACCCATAGAATTCATCTAGACATTTTATATGACTACGCGCCTGACCTATTTTTAGAAAATTTGAACGTATTCATTGAGCAGATTGATAGAGTTGACTATCTAAACTTGTTCATTTCCTGCCTGGTGGAAGATGATGTCACAGAGACAAAATACAAGGAGACATTGAATAGCGGAATTACAGAATCTTTTGATTATTCGCCTGCTCCATTGACAGAAATGCAAGAATATATTAAAAAGAAGTTTTTTGATGCTAGCAAGTCTAAGGTAAACAAGGTTTGTAATGCAGTTTTAGAAGTGTTACTAAGTAATGACGAGTACAAGAAGAAATATATGCAATCAATCATTACAGCTTATGCAACTCAAAATCCACAAAATTTGGAAGATGCCTTATTGCTGATTAGTTCACAAGAAGACAAGGAAGAAAAGGATGCTAGTGTCACTTATTTATGTTTCCTGCAGGACGTTAACATAATAT
This sequence comes from Kazachstania africana CBS 2517, assembly GCF_000304475.1. Taxonomy (NCBI): domain Eukaryota; kingdom Fungi; phylum Ascomycota; class Saccharomycetes; order Saccharomycetales; family Saccharomycetaceae; genus Kazachstania; species Kazachstania africana. The sequence continues at coordinate 1,220,844 of NC_018940.1, forward strand.
ACAAAGTTGCCTTATCTTTATATGATGTGAAGCTCGCCCTATTAGTCGCTCAAAAATCTCAAATGGACCCAAGAGAATACTTACCATTTTTACAAACTTTGCATGACTGTAAACCATTACGCAGGAAATTCATGATCGACGATTATTTGAAGAACTATGAACGTGCTTTGGGTCACTTAGTTGAGTTAGATGGAGACGAGGAGGATGCATCTGATGAGTTGCTCGATTATGTGCAAACACATGAACTTTACAGACCAGCCTTGGCAATCTTTCGGTATGAACAGGGCAAGCAAAATGTCATCTATGAAATTTTTGCAAAACATTTATTGTCAAAACAAGGATATGCTGAAGCTGGTGTTATATACGAAATGTTGAAAAACTACAAAGCTGCAATGGATGCTTATGTTTTAGGCAAAAAATGGCGTGAAGCTATGACCATCGCTGTTGAAAGGTATTCAGAAGACGTTTCTACTATAGCAGATGATCTAGTTTCGTCACTCTCTTTCGAACATAGATACGTTGATGCAGCAGATCTCCAATTACAATATTTAAAAGATATTGAAGCTGCCATGGAACTCTACTGCAAAGCGTATCAATATGATACTGCTATTCTTGTGGCTATAACACACAAGAAACCTGGACTGATTGAAACTATCGTTGATGCAGGTTTAGGCGAAGGTTTTGGTACAATAGCTGAATTGCTTGCGGACTGTAAAGGTCAAGTGAACTCCCAGCTAAGGAGACTGAGAGAACTGCGTACCAAGAAGGAGGAAGATCCTTATGCCTTTTATGGGCAGGAAGCTGAACAGGCTGATGATGTTTCGATTGCACCATCGGAAACTTCCACAAGAGACTCATTTTTCACAAGATATACAGGTAAGACAAGCGGTACCGCTAAAACAGGTGCCTCGAGAAGGACTGCTAAGAATAAGCGTCGCGAGGAGCGTAAACGTGCCAGAGGTAAAAAAGGTACTATCTATGAGGAAGAATATTTAGTTCAATCTGTCGGTAGATTAATAGATAGATTACATCAAACACAACCAGATGCCACAAGATTGATCGAAGGATTATGCAGAAGGAATATGCGTGAGCAATCCTACCAAATACAGAAAAATTTTGTTGAAGTGCAAACTCTACTAAAGGAAAATGTAAAGGAAATTTATACCATAAGTGAAAAAGACAGACAAAGAATAGACGAAAATGGCGAAGTGTATTATGTTCCTGAAATTCCTGTACCTGAAATAAAAGACTTCCCCAAGAGCAAAGTTATCGATTTTTGAAATCACATGTATTATGTAACTTTATAAATTATAACAATTTTCAAGAATATAAGTTAGAGAGGAAAAAAACCATACCAATTTTCCAAATCACATATATAACTTCCTAAATAACATACTAGTTAAAATAGTTGGAATTATTTTGTCTTTCTGGATCTCTCATTCTATGAATATTAACACCGGTGCTGTCGATATGGGCAATTTTGCCTATATCTTGGGGAGTAATGATAATGGTCTGAGTTCTCGCATTATCTTTTAGCGTTTTCACAATAAGGCCAGTACCAATCTTTCTATTAACCTGATCCATGAAAACGTCGAATTCATCTAATGCAGTAATTCTAGACCGCATTGGCGCCCATGTAGCTAGAAGGAGCGCCATCTGGGAAAAGGACTTCTCACCGCCAGACAGAGTGTCAACATCACGTTCTTCAGGATCATCTCTACTACAGGCTTTTATATCTAATAAGGCCTTCTGGAAATCAAACTTTAACATACCTTTAAAATTTCTGCGCTTCATTGAGCCAATAAAGCTGTGGTTTGCTTCGAGGCAGGTCACATACCTACGATTTTTGAAGACCTCTAAACGTTTCTCGAGCGAACTCTTTAACGTGTGTAGGGCTCTCTTTAAAAGATCATATTTTTCTTGTCCTTGTTTATACTTAGATCTTGTCTGATTGAAGAGATCAACAATTTTGTCTTGTGATAGGCCTAGATTTTGTTCACACTTACGGATTTGTCTGGTAATTTGCTCCAATTCAGTTCTGATAGCCACTTGGTCGTTTGGAAGATCCTCCTTATCTGCGTCTTCCCTTGAGCAGAACTTCGAAGCGTTTCTTACTTGACTTTCTATACCTTCCCCTAGTGATGATATATTTACTTCAATTCTTTTGATCGCTTCGGAATATGCATTAGCTTTTTCGTTATACTGCTTAATATCATCTTTAAACCTTGCAATTCTGGATTCACGATTATTGACATTTTCTTTCAGTTGCTGAAGTTCTTCGTTCGCCGTCTTGAGTGCAGTTCTGCTTTCATCATATTTCTCTTTCATGGACAAAGCCCTTCCAGTGATTTCTTCTAGATTGGTTTTGAGGAGAGCTATTGCAGCCTCATAACCAGCAATTGCCTGCTCTTGGTTTTTCCTCTCATCTTGTTTTGATGTTAAAACACCCGTATCCACAACCTTACCAATATTTATCCTTAACAGGGTAGTTCTACTGTTATTTTGTTTTATCTGCTGTCTTAAGTTACTCAGTTCCCTATCAATATCACGTAACTGAGAACGTTTCTCAGAGATTTTAGTATCATATTGATTTTTTACATTACGCAGTTCCTCCATTTCTTGATTCAAGGAATCTCTCATATAACTGCTTCCATCATCAGTGCCGGTTTTCATTTTTATTCTATCTTCATATACAATTGTATCTAACCTAAAACCACCAGTTAACTGGAAACCAGTCCTTTGATCTCTAAGTGATAGAGCCATGGTTACATTTTGAGGGCGGGCTCGTAAAAAATTCCTAGCTTCTTTATAGTCATCTATTAAGACAACCTTTTCGATCTTATTCATATCTACAAGTAAACATTCTAATTCTGGAGTAGCGAACTCGATTGCATCTACAATTGTGGGATATTGGCATCTAGCTCTGCCCGCTGAGAAGTTGAAGACATTTAATTTATATGAGATGACGGGGATATTTGCTCTCATATTGCAGGATCTCTCAATATCTCGCAAAAGTCTTTGATCTTTTTGACTAACAACAACGAAAGAGCTTAGAGAAGATGATATAGCTTTTTGAATGGCCCGAGTCCATTTGGAGAAGTCTTTCTTTATTGTGATATAATTGCCCAATGGCCCAATGGGCGGCACCTCAAATTCCCTTTGTCTTTGTTTCAGAACTTTTAACAGATATTCCATTTTTGGATCAAAATTAGATAAAAAGTTATTGTTACTTTCTACAGTTCTCTGAATTTGAATTTTTTGATTTTGAATGCTTCTTTCCAGTTGTTGCACATCTGCTTGTCGCTGTTGGACAACTTCTCTTTCCTCGTTTTGTACATCCTGTAAATTTATCGTCAATGCATTGACTTGGGTATTTAATTCTGTATTCTGCATTTCCAGGTCTGCTAGCTCTTCTCTTAGCTGATCTTTATCTCCACCCATTTCCCTACGAAAGTTCTCCTCGAGATGTGCAATAGTTTTATCCAGAGCTTCTATCTTTTTTTTGCAACTTTCAATATTTTTTTGAGCTTCAGCCTCATTGGCCTTCTTCTTTTCAAACTCAGCTCTTACATTTCTCACGGCTTCTCTGGCCAGTTGATGTTCTTGTTCCCTGTTATTTACGTTTATAACGTTTTCTTCTATCAATGCCTGTGCAGATTCATTATCAATTGTATATTTTTCAATACCTTTTTCTTTCTCATTTACTTTATTTGTAAGTTTTTCTATTTTGGTTTGGCAAGTTTTCATATCATTTTTCAGTTTTTCAACAGCTTTATAATTTTGATCAATATCCATCCACAGTGACCGCCCTTGTAGAAGCATTTTTCTTTCGTTTAAGGTACTAGTTTGATTGATTTCCTTTATCAATTTTTTGGCATCTTCATATTCAGCCTTCAACTCCCTCAATTTTTCAAGGTGTAACTTCATACTTTCTTCTGAATTCTTATGGATAACCTTTGCATGATTCAAATCATCATCAATATTCTGTAATAACGTCCCTTTCATAAACTGCATATATTTATCATGTGGGGAACCTGCAGTTAAAAATGACCTTGCTGCATCTTGAGAAAGAAAACACATTGGATTACTAATTGGAATAGAAAAGTAGTCAAGAACGCTTTGTACGTCCTTCTTCCTACTACTTATTTCTTCCCCTTCTTTCGTCTTTAGACTGAATGATGGTGGTCCATCCCTTTTCAAGGTCCTTTCTATTATAATAGTATCGCCATATACATCTGATTTATAAGAGCCAATCCTACTGTTATCCAAATATAATGTGATTTTTGCAGAATAGCTACCTTCTCGTATGAGATCTTTCAAAGACACACCTCTATTTGTCTCGCTTGCCTTGACACCTAATCCAACAGCAATAGCTGTTAAAATGGCACTTTTTCCACTACCATTGTTACCAACAATGAAATTTAGTCTGGGGCCTAGCTCCATTTCAAAGTTTTCATGACACATGAAATTTCTTAAAATAACCTTTTTAAGAGACCCAGAAGGCGACTCTTCTTGGATGCTACCCTCTTCTACTAAATCTCTCTCATTCATAGTACTAGAGTACTGCGTCATATGAGCAAAATTGTGGCGTCTTTTCTTTTGCTTTTGTCGTTTATCTTTGTCCACCTCTTCTGCAGCTAAGTTCAGTAATTCATCTTCCACCTCTTTCAAAGGCCTTTTAAAGGGCATAGTGGTAGCTGACATATAGCTTTCCAATACAAGGTACTAATACAAGGCCTATTCCGTATAACTTCTAGCCAATAATGCTACCTAATCGAGGCCCTTGCAGTGTTTATATATTTTGACTAATTCACGATGCTCTGTGAAATTTGCATCTAAAAAATACGCGCGTTTTACAAATAACGTGTAAAGCCATGTGTGGGTTTCTATAGAAGGTGGCCATAGCAACATTAATCCAGCTCGAGAAGGCACCCAAAAATTGTAAGATTTGGATAGCATTGGCTACATACTGACGGCAAGAAATAGATAGGTCACTTCTTTTATTTAATTAGCATACTATATCAGCGACATAGAACACAGCTACGTTCACGAAATCTAATCTGAAAACTTCAAGTCGCATCTCCCATAGTATTTAGAGGTCATACGGATTCGAGGAATCTTGTAAACAATCAAAAATATAAAGCTTAGGTATTTTGAAGTACTGTAATGGCTTCCCCGAGTGCTGGGGTCTCAAGGAGTCGCATCAATGCACTTTCTAAGAGACTGATCAAGTTAGGAGAGAAATGGAAAACTACAACGCTCAATGGGCCTGCCCTTTCCATTGATAATATCAATTTGGTCCGTCACAGGCCCGAACGCATGTACATTCTCTCGATGTTTCCATACCCTTCTGGTAATTTACACATGGGACATTTAAGGGTTTATGTGATAAGTGATTCATTGAATAGATTTTACAGACAGAGAGGCCATAAGGTCATACATCCCATGGGATGGGATGCATTTGGGCTACCTGCTGAGAATGCTGCAATTGAAAGGGGCATACACCCTAATACATGGACTAGGACTAACATTAAGGCTATGAAAGAGCAAATGAATAATATGCTGGGAAATTTTGACTGGGATAGAGAAATTACTACTTGCGATCCAGAATATTATAAATTTACCCAATGGATTTTCTTAAAGCTGTTCGAAAATGGGCTAGCATATAGGAAAGAAGGTGAGATAAATTGGGATCCCGTAGATAAAACAGTGCTTGCGAACGAGCAAGTTGATATTAACGGGCGTTCTTGGAGGTCTGGTGCATTAGTACAGAAAAAGCTTCTTAATCAATGGTATTTGGGAATTACCAAATTTTCTAAAGAATTGAGAAATGATTTAAATTATTTGAAGAAATGGCCTAGTAAGGTAAAGGCAATGCAACGAAATTGGATTGGTCAGTCAGAAAGAGCTAATATTAAATTTGATACGACAGAAGAATTTTTGCCATCGATATGGGTATCTACGACAAGAGCAGAAACGATTTTTTCTGTGCAATATGTCGTGCTGTCGTTGAAGCATCCAATTTCACAACATTTCACAAAATCTGAGAAGGCATTGCAAGAATTCATACGCAAATGTCCAACACTGCCTGAAGATACTAAGGAGGGATTCTTACTTCCCGGAATTAAAGCTATCAACCCTATAACGAAAGAAGCAGTTCCAATATTTGTTGCACCCTATGTTGTTGAGCCTTTCGATGCTGACAAAAAGGAGGTGGGAGCAGCTGTGATGGGTGTTCCAGCTCATGATAAGAGAGACTTTGCATTTTGGAACAAAAATATGCCTAATGAGCCAATTATTTCATGCGTACAACCTATTGAAATAATGGATGGCAGTGTGGAAGTGGGGTCGGAGATTTCGTTGCCATTTGAGTCTTCAGAAGGTATTTTAACAAGCGTCGCAGGGTCTTTTGCAGGAATGTATACTGAAAGAGCTAGAAATGAGATTACGGCGTTATTAAAATCTAAGAATCAAGGGAATTTTGAAGTCAAATATAGGTTAAGAGATTGGCTCATTAGTAGACAAAGGTACTGGGGTGCACCAATTCCAATTATTTACTGCGACAACTGTGGGGCCGTTCCAGTGCCTGAAAAGGATTTACCTGTGCTGCTTCCAGACGTGAAAGAATTATCTGGAAAGGGTGGAAACCCGTTATCTAAAATACCAGAATTTATAGATACTAAATGTCCCTCCTGTGGAGGTGACGCAAGAAGGGAAACAGACACCATGGATACATTTATTGATAGTTCTTGGTATTATTTTAGATATTTAGACCCTCATAACTCCACCTTGCCATTCAATTATGAAAAGGCTTCAGAGGGAATGCCAGTGGATATCTATATTGGTGGCGTTGAACATGCAGTCTTACATCTGTTATATTCTCGGTTCATTACTAAGTTTTTAAACTCCATCAATGCCGTCGACCTGTCTAAAACTAATGCAGAGCCCTTTCATTATTTAGTAACGCAAGGTATGGTACATGGAAAAACCTTTGTTGATCCTCAAACTGGAAGATTTCTGAAACCAGAAGAAGTCGAAGAGAAAGATTCTGGTGTGATTATGAAGACTACAGGGGCGGCACCTTTAATTTCGTATGAAAAAATGTCTAAATCTAAATATAATGGTGCAGATCCAAATGCTTGCATTGCGATGCACGGTCCTGACGCTACAAGAGCGCATATTCTATTCCAAAGCCCTATTGAAGATGTGTTGCGCTGGGATGAGGAAAAAATTGTTGGAGTTGAGCGCTGGCTACAGAGAGTCATAAAGCTATCGCAGGACTTTAGTGCCTTTGGTACATTCACCTCTGATTTTGCTACCCCAGAGGATATGAATGAGGAAGAGGTTAAGTTTCATAATGATATGCAGAAATATTTGGGATCTGTTACAAAATCTTTTGAGAAATATCTATCCTTGAATACTGTCATTTCTGATTATATGAAAATCACTAATCTAATAGAAAATGCCAAAAACAAGGAAAAAGTAAGTAAAGAATTGTTAATGCTAAATTTAAGAAAGTTTATTTCCATCTTATATCCCATTGTTCCATCTATAACGGAGGAAGCTGCTGAAATAATAAAATCTAGTCAAAGTGGTTTGAAAAATTGGAATCACTACGAATGGCCACATATAGAGAAAGTTACGGAGTGGAAGTATAAGCACTACCAAGTGGTTATCAATGGGAGAGTGAAGTTCATATACACGGATGAAAAGGACCTTTTTAAAAAAGGCAGAGAATACGTTTATGAGAGGTTACTCTTGGATACGGAAGGTAAAAAATATCTGGCAAATAGGACTTATGACAAAATGATATTGAAATATAATGTCATTAGTTTTGTTTTCAAAAAGAAGAAGATGCCAAAACAAGACGAGAGGAAGATTTACTTTTAGGATATAATGAACACCTTGTATATAGTAAATATCAATATAATTACGAGCTATCTTTATATTTTGATAAGCTCTTGAGATATGTAAATAGAAACAATGCAGTATTACCATAGGGAGCCATTTTTTTGAGTTGTTTCACCAGCTCAGTTTTCAAATCTGTGAACGTTTCAACATTTGGAATCCATACGTTTGAAGTACCATCAGCCCGTTCTGCAATCAATTCTGAAAACCTTTTGAATCCCTCCTCAGTAAGTAGCTCATGATATTGTATATTTGTGTGGTACCTTTCTTCTAAAGTTCGTTCGGCAACTAGTGTCACATACGAGAAAGCTGAAATACCCGTGATTGAATATATGGATTTTGGTTTCAAATTAGGTGTTTGAGAGAGTAGATTTTCAGAGAAAGCCTTTATGAAATCAGAAGGAATGTTGAAAAATTTTCTTGAACTAATAATCTTGTTTCTCCAAAGATAGTTGGTGGTGTCCATGATATATTGATTTTGTAATTGAACGTATATATCCGTCGCAGGCCTATCGAGCAGCAAATTTTTAATGCCAATAAGATACTTACAACAGGCATCCATTAAAATTGGATCGTCGAAAGTAATCAACTTATTTACGGTATAATTCTTCAAAATTAGTTTCTCCAAAAAGTTGGAATATGCGGTGGTATCTCTTTCATGCTTGTACGAAACAGATGAGAGAACGTTCAATAAAATCATTAGACAAATGGAGACATTTCTATCGTCCTGCGAATGTTTTAAATTCGCTAGTAAGAGCTTACGTAGATCGTTCAATAGGTCCAACGAAAATTCTATAATATCAGTCCTATCAGCATACTGGGTTATCCAATTTTCAAACATCCTTATCATTGAATGGCAAACAGCAGGAAATGTCCTCGTATTCGAGCAAAAAGATTGATCTCCCTTTGCTGTTTTACTGAGGTGACATATCGCTAAAATTTTCAGTAACCTGTTTCTGAAATCTGGTAGATCGTTTGGTGGTATGACCAAAGGGAAAAGCCTTTCACATAAAGCAACGAATAGGTTTGTGTCAGCGAGGAAATTTTCTAAGGTGAGGAAATCATTCAATATTCTGGGAACAAATACGCTAAACACTTGACAGTTCTTAATAATGTTATAGAATAAAATATTTCTTTCTGTTGATGTTGTCAGCTTCTTTTGGAAACAATTTCGGAGATTAATCAGGAGCCAGTTGTACATCTGAGACCAAAATTCCTCAAAATTTTTATTTCCGCTGCTCAAGTTTTCCCTGTATAATGCCAAAGGATAGAATTGAATTATGTTATGTCTTGATAGAGGAAATAATGGTTCTACATTTTTAGGCAGCCTGATATCAGACCAATTTTGATATAATTGATGAAGCGTATAAATATTGTAAAGATTTGAGGTATCTTCAGGTACGTTAGATCTAAAGTTCAGCTTTCTTGGGTCGATGTCAGAATCTCGCAATTGTGCAATAAACAACTCTAGCTTGTCTTCTATGATATATTTTGAAAATCTATTTGGTGCTTCTTGTATTAGCACCTTTTCTAGTTTGCCTATGAATACCTTGTCAAATTGCAGATTTTGTAAAGACTTCAAATCTTCTGTTTTATAAGTTAGCTGAGATATTAAACGTGAAATTTTCTCCGATGTCCCCACAATGCTCATATACCTTTTCAAAATCAGAGAAGCGTTTGCTGCGGCGTTGGTATAACCTGGTTTCTTTGCAGTTTTGACCAGTAGTTTTATCCTCCATTGTTTAATTTGTTTTGAACGCTCAGTATACCATATTATAAGATACGATATCCACGTTTGAATATAATCGAACTTCCAAAGGTGAATTAAAGTCGATAAGCACTCGTCATTGGCTGTTTTTGGTAAGAGAAGAAACACATGAACCAGCCATCTGCATAAGGAGATCTGAACATTTTTAGATGGCCGTATTTTGTGTGGCGAAAATATGGTAGGAGAACCCAAATGGGAAAGAATTTCCTCAATAATATCATAATTCATATAGTCATTTGGTATTAGGCAATTACCAATTATATCTAATTTAACATCTTCGGAAATAACAGTGGTTTGACAGACATAACGAATTAAGAGAAGTATTTGATTAGATGAAACACCATGTTTTGCCGTATGTGAGCGTATTTTTTGCAAGTATTGTTTCACTTGCCATTGATCTGTTGTCGCTTCAGAGTTGAGTAGCTTAGTTAGCGCTTCATTAAATGTTATGGGCATCGCTACCAGCATCGCCAAAAGTATCGACCCAGATTTTTTTTGTTTACTCAGTCTTATATTTACCATACAAATAATCGCGCGAAAAAGCTTTTGCATGAAAATAATATAATTATCATGTATCTATATATATATGCACATTGATATTTATTTAATCTAAACTTTCAGAGAGCCATTAATATCGTAAGTAGATCTTGATCTGATGTAAGGGTCCAATTCTGAATAATTTTGATACAGCTTTTCGCCCAAAGTTATCCTTTCTTGCCAGAATCTCTTAGAGCTTTCATCATTTTCACTTTCAATCCATTGTACTGTCAATAGTTTGTATTCCTCGATGATTTGTTTTCTTTTAGTGATAACATTATCACGAGTCGTTAGGTCATTGAGCTTTGAATCAAAGGAGCCATCTGGAGCAATGTAATTTTCAAAATCAAATTCTTTTTCACCATCTAAATATCTTGGAAGTTGCTCAGTATTGATATATTTACTAAGCTCATTGATGTTTTTCGTGAAAACAATTTTTGAGGCAACCACTGGATCTAACCAATTTTTTATAATATTCCAAACTGGATTGAATAACCATGGCGCCTTGTGTATATATAAATGGCCTAAACATTCGGGATAATGCGCTTCAAAACAAGTAATTAGAAACTTGACAGGAGCATAATCCATATTGGACAGACTGAATCCAGTTAAATCGAACAAAATCGAGATTGAGTCCAATTTCATGAAGAGTCTTGAAAGTTCTATAACCAAAAGTGCAAATTTTTCCAGTTCAGCCTCTGTTTGATCCGAAGAATAGTGATATCTAGGTCTGACAATGATGTACGGTCTATTCTGGACGTCGTATCCAAAAATAATAGCTTTTTGTAGTTCCAAATTTTTGATTAATCCAGGTTCTTTACCGCCATCCTTAAATGCACTATATTCACCGCCATTAAGTAAGGCGTTCAATTGATGTTTTTCACGGAACTTTAAAGTATGAGCCAGCATCCTTGTTGCCTTTGAAGAGTCATATTTTCTTGCTCTGGAAAATCTATATATCATGGAATCTGGATGATCTACTCTAAGCATATTCCAAAATTCATTCTCAGAGTGAGTTGAGTCTAATTCTGCCATCGAGGGATGAACCATCCCTTTACAATATTTCCCAGCAGTGCTATTGTCAGAATCATCCTTTTGTAATTGTGTGGAAGAACTAGACCATCTACCAAAAATAGAAGAAGATTTCTTCTTGTTGTCATCCACCCTTTTTTCTTTCTCTTCTTCTTTGAAAGCCTTTGTCCCATCTACTTCAACGTTCCAGGAATGCAACAAGTAGGTCCAGACTTGCTTCAGAGCTCTTTCTTTTTCCTTAGTGATATCGTTATAGTTTGGAGTTTGCTGAAGTTGTCCCCCATCCATTTGCTTTTCATTCATTTTTACTTAGTGGGATACAGAATAATCAATGATGCGACACGTCTAAGAAATTCGAGGTTTATAGCTGTTTTTGAATAAGCTGATTGATCTTGACCACTTGGACTTTTTCGTTCATTAACGGAAAATTGAACGAAATTCCGTTTGTTGAAATCGTATGTAAACCTGTAATAAAATAAATGATGAATGCATGGAAAAGTCTCAAATTAACACCGCATGAACCATTGCTGCGTTTTATGGTTGGTCAGGATTTTATAAAGGACAGCCTTTTGATGTTGCTTTCATCTGTAAAATTCACTAAATTTGCTGTTATATACCTAAATTACCCGACTCTACCAGGCGAATATTTTTCACCAGAAAGGCTTTGAGAATATCCTCTGCGGATGTCGAGCTTTCTTCCTGCCCTCTCGACTTTTTTCTTCATATGTAACCAGTAGTTACCAGAGCTCAATGAACATAATACCGTAAGTGATGAATCACTCATGGTAGACATTGATGCGGTTATAAAGGTTGGCAAGTACTCTAATATTGATGTCTACGAGTTGTTGCATCCCGTGGCTGGTTCGATAATGAAGCGTAGGATCGATAATTGGGTCAATGCCACGCATGTTTTGAAAATTGCAAACTTCAACAAATCCAAGCGGTTGAGATTGTTGGAGAAGGAGGTAATCAAGGCTGGGAAAGCATACGAGAAGATACAAGGTGGATCTGGTAAGTACCAAGGCACGTGGGTACCGTTAGAAGTTGCTAAAGAATTAGCTGTAAAATTCGAAGTAATAAATGATTTGTTGCCTCTGTTGGAATTTGTTCATGTTGAAACCACTTTGCATGACGTAGAAAATAATCATGCTGGAACAGAATGTGGTAATTCATTGGAGACAATCTCGAAGCGTGATACAGTTAGTGAGCTAAAAATCTCCTCCCAACGCCAGATTTCTGTAGCTAACAATATCCAATTTCCATCTTCAATTACAACTGATCAAAATGGTCACATAACAGAAAATTCAATAAAGTTCAAGATACGACAAATTCTTAACATTTTGAAGGAAGGGCGTAAATTCACAGATACTAAAAGATTATATGGTATAATGGAACAAATTGAATATAATTTGATGAAGGGTAAATCTATAAATACAATAACTACAGACCAACTTAATGGCTTAAAATCACGCAGGGACAAATTAATGTCAAGGTACAAGAATAAAATAGAGTTCAATCAATGGAATAAACTTCTTCTAATGGCAAATAGTGAAACTCAGAAAAATTTGAAATATGAGGATAGTTTAAATGAAAGGTTGAAAAAATGTGTATTATTGACATATTTACAATTTGCCAGACGACGAAGAGTTGATGAAATTGTCATTGCTAAGACTTCTAATAATAGAATTTGCGACTCAAAGTAAAGTCAGCCGCATGGTGTAAATCATTTCGTTAGTAATTCTATATAGATCTATTATAGAAAATAGAAATACTTACTAAAATAAAGATGATGGGTTAATATTTTTTTTTCTTATAGAAACAATGATATACAATATATAAAAATGATGTGAAAATATAATGTATTTTACAGTAGAGAAATTTCAAGATTTCATATAGTTAATTTCTTTTCTTTGCTTACATAAGTTCGGAGAAACCTGGAACTAAATTCTTTGAAAATCCACCTTCCTTAGCGGCAATTTCATAAATACCGTAAATGGTAGTGGTTGCCATTAAGATAGATGCACCTGAACCTAAAGTACCTAATAAATCAGAAAAGATTGATAAAGCACCAATGGTAGCACCACCAAAGGCAGCAGCGGTTGGGATGACCTTTTTCAATTCTTTGTAAACATTAGTTTCTCTCTTACCGTTAATGACCATACCTTGATCTTTAAATTGTTTAGCGACATCACGTGGAGAAGTACCTGAGATTTCAATCCAAGTCTTTGAGAATAGAGCACAAGTAGCGATGACGAACGTAACGTAAATTAAAGTCTTGATTGGGTCCAATAATAATTCTTTAATTGAATAAATTGGTTGAATGTAGTAAGATAGACCGGATAAGGCGACTTGTGGACCTTGAGTACCTGGTCTTATACCCCATACACCTAATAATCTAATGATTGGATTGCTTGGGAATTTTTGGTAAAGGATTTGAGAAATTAAGAAAAGGTTTGAAGATAAAGCATTTTGTAACATGATTGGAGTGTTAGAAGTATAGAATAGTTTGATTGGGTAAGCACCGATTTGACCTCTAACTTTAGTGGATCTAATTGGGATTTGGTAATTGAAACCTTGTAAATATAGGATAAAGAAGAAGACACAGAGGGTAGAGATGACTTGAGTCATATTTGGTAAGTTATCTCTGTAGAAAGCTTCAACTAAAGCTCTCTTCTTGTCTTTTCTGACAGCTAATAAATGAATAAAAGCGATAACTGCACCTTCGAATTCTTTACCACGACCAATATTAATAGTAGTTGGAGCAAAAGCTTTCCAGAAGATTTGTTCGGCAATATTAGTTGCAGTAAATAAGGAAATACCAGAATTTAGACCGTAACCTTTTGAAAGTAATTCATCTAATAATAAGACGATAAATGAGGCAAACATTAGTTGAAAGATTAATAATAAAGAGATAGCAATACCTAAATCGCTTGGTCTACCATAGTTACCTGTTAAGACGACAACTAAAGCTTGACCGAAAGTTAAAACGATAGCACAACATTTTTGAACAACTTGATACAATTCTCTGTCATTTTTGTTTGTTAATTCAATTGAAATCAATTGAGTACCTTGTAAGAATTGTAAAATCATGGAGGAAGTTATAATTGGGGAGACACCGAGTTCCATTAGAGTACCACGATTGGATGCTAACATTGCACGTAACCAATATAATGGATCAGAAGTTTCACTAGAGACGATGCCATAAAGAGGGATTTGACCTAAGATTAGGAAGATTAATAGAGAGACACCAGTCCAAATCAATTTTTGATTATATGGGACTTTTCTTTCTGGAGCAATAACTTCAGGTAGAAGTGATTGAAGTGGTTTAAATGTGTCTAGGAAACGACCTGAAGATGACATATTTTGTGTAGAGGAAGGATTCTTAGATCACTCTTAGTGGGGGGGATTGAGGACAGAGAGTGTAATAAAATATCAGTTTACGAAATGATACAGAAGCGAGGTCCTTTTATTAAGTATATGATGTATATGGAATACGTGTCAATGGATAACAAGAGTTTTGAAAATAGCCCAGCATACAGATTGACCAGACTATGTGACTTTTTTTCTTTGCCTTGAGAACACGTAAGAAGGAACTTGTGGAAAAAAAAAAACAATTTGGGATGATAAATCTGCCAACGAAGGGAAATCTCTTGAAGAACGCGCGGTAGAAAAGAGTGGACGAATGTGCGAAAGGCGAAGAAGAAGCAAGAGAAGGAAGGGTAAAAAACAGAATAAAAACAGGGGAGACAACGAGGGTGGCAATATCACATGCTTTTCACGTGGTATACAAATTTGTCGTGTACTATGACTTTCACGTGACTAGTTTTTTAAAAAAAAAAAAAAAAACAAAAGACTTGCATGTACGGCTTTTAAGTCATGGAGGCCAAGCCAATCACCAATTATTTTTGCAGAGTACATGCTGAAAAAAATTTATCAAAAAGCAAAGCAATTTATCAAATTTTCCCAGGGATTCTCCGTCGGACAAATTCTTGCATTTTGGAAGTCTCACCCACCCATCACGCCCAGTCATTCATGGTTCCCCGTTAGACCGAGAAGAGGCGCATCTCAGCAGGAACAAAGCAAATTAATCAAATGAATAAAACTTGCTTGCGTAGCGGCTATACACATTCCGCCGTACAGCTACGCAAGTTTGAGGCAACTGAGTGGTTTTTGGCTGCAGCATCGTCTTAGTTCTCCATCCGGCTCAGTGGGAGAAATGGGCTAATTGGATTGCATGGAAGCAAACATTTGATTAGTTAATTTGAAATTATGATTAGCCGCTGATCGTTGGTAACTGGGAACTCGCATATAAAAGGGATGAAACAATTGGATACTGTAAGTGACTCTTATGTTAAGTCTTATTTTGCTTCGTCTCTTTCATTCCTCCCACGACAAGACACTTTAACACTATAACAAATTTTTAATTAAAAAAAAAAATACATGCCAGCAGTAACTAACAGTAAAGTAGATGAATCAATTAATACAGATATCATCACATTACCAAGATTTATAATAGAATCTCAAAAGCAGCATCCAAAAGCTAAGGGAGATTTCTCTTTGGTTTTAAATGCATTACAATTTGCATTTAAATTTATATCACAGACAATAAGAAAAGCTGAATTAGTTAATTTAATTGGTCTCACAGGCGATATAAATTCAACTGGTGATCAACAAAAGAAATTAGACGTACTTGGGGATGAAATTTTCATTAATGCAATGAAATCATCCTCTATCGTTAAAATTCTTGTTTCAGAAGAACAAGAAAATTTAATCTATTTCGATGAAAATGAGCCTAAGTATGCGATCTGTTGCGATCCAATTGATGGTTCTTCAAATTTAGATGCGGGTGTCTCGGTAGGTACCATTGTATCAATCTTTAGATTATTACCAAATTCTGATGGCTCTACAACTGACGTCTTAAGATGTGGTAAGGAAATGGTAGGTGCATGCTACGCAATGTATGGTTCCTCGACGCACCTAATGCTCTGTATGGGTGATGAAATTGATGGTTTTACGTTGGATAACAATTTAGGTGAATTTATCCTAACATATCCAAATCTGAAAATACCAAGCCATAACCTGATCTATTCAATCAATGAAGGGAATTCATACTATTGGGATGACTCAATTGTAACTTTTGTTCAAAAATTGAAAACACCAGATCAAGAAACTGGTGGAAAGCCATTTTCATCAAGGTATATAGGTTCCATGGTAGCGGATATGCATAGAACATTTTTATATGGTGGATTATTTGCTTATCCAAGTGATCGTAAAAATCCTAATGGTAAATTAAGATTACTTTATGAGGCATTCCCCATGGCATTCTTAGTCGAACATGCCGGAGGCAAAGCGGTTAACGACCAAGGTGTACGGATTTTAGATCTACAAGCAGAACATATTCATGACAAATCATCCATCTGGATAGGTTCAGCTGATGACGTTGACAAATATTTGAAACATATTGGAAAATTATGATTTATCTCTGCATATTTAAAGAGTAAAATACATATATATATATATATATTATATATATATATAAGTCTTTCCGCATTTTTGAAATTTCTTAAATAAAAAAAAATGCACACCACGCATTGCAATGGATGTATTGGCCAACTGTAGAATATACCCACTGTCAAACGTATGTTTAAAATAGTGAAGAATACGGATTAGTATAATTATTTACTAATAGAAGAGTAATAGTTCTTAAAACCTAAGAGAAACGCGATAAATCTGGAAGGTTTAAATATTAATAATAGTAATGATATTACAATAAATAATAATGAATCACAATCGCTACATTTAATTGAGCACAGTTTTCGAAAATCTAAGTTTAAAGAGCAGTTAGTTTCCAATAATTTTGAACATATAATTATAATTGATATAATATCAATTTGGCAAGATGATAAATTTAACGTTATAAATTCGATTTACACTTTCAATGAATTGATTAATTTTTTAACCAAATTTAACGACTCACCATTGGCAACATTATCAGAGTATGGAATATCTATGGATACCGTTGAAGGTATAATGATTGATAACTTGTCGTATATTGGTAATTTAAATAATAAATCGATTGTTATATTGATAAAGATATTGAAATTGATTCAAATCAATTTTGGATGTTTCATACTGAGTACTAGTTATGGATTAGAATATTATGAAGGGATTGAGAATTTTCAAAGGATGAAAAATTTGAATTTGAAGTATCCAACTTTACTACCGATGAATTATCTATTAGAAATGGATACGATACTGCTAAGAGAGACTGGAGAGATATCAAGAAGATTAAAATGAGGAAGAAAATGTTTATAAACGTTAAAAGTAATGTCATTAATTCATGAGATGGGAGGGTGGGGAGAGAAAAAAAGGATGTATATATAATATATAAAGTAATAATAACAGATAGTAGTAATATGTGTAATATGTTGTTTTTTTATTTTCATGGATGATTTATTGTTTAATGATAAATGTACCCACAAGTTTTACCGACATGGTCACTTAGCCAAACTTCAACATTATCGAATTTCAAACCACAATGTTTACATCTTCCACTTACGACGTTTCTATCTTTTTTCTTTGTTCCTGGAGGATATTCGAAATGTAAAGCTTTTAAATGATTTTTGAAAGTGTCACAACGAGAGAAGATACCAGTTTGATGACAATTTGAAGTTTCAAAATTCAGAGATTTTGATTTGAATGGATAAATTTCCATATCGAGTTGAATCAAGGTGGAGTTATAAGGACATTTAAAAGTCCCTTTAATTTGATGTAAAGATTTCAATTGATCATGTTCACCAGCGACATTAATTTCATCTTTCCAATGTCTTTTTTTGTGTCTAATAAGATCATTATTTCTAGCAAAGCCTCTTTCACAAACGGGACATCTATGTGGTCTATCTTCTGGTGTTAGATGTGTTGATTTATGAGTTGATAAATTTGCGTAAAAATTATTACAAATGGGACATTGCTTTTTCTTTCTTGGTTTTGATATTTTCTTGTTATTTGCAGAGGAAGCTAAATCTTGAAATGACATTGAAATGTTTGTATCACTATTTGATCTACTACTTGAAGTGGTAGTCGATATCATAGTATTAGTATTATTTTTCGTTGTAGTACTGTTACTATTTTTGTATTGTTTTTCAGCGGCTCTTACTAAATTATCAAATGAGGATATTGGTGGTAAAGATATACTATTATTAGCAGTATTTGAATTTAAAGATAATTTATTATGCAATTTTTCCATGGATGAAGGTTCATGATATTTATCCAAGGAGATCGAACTTGATGAAGAAGAGGATGAAGTCGGTGATGTGATGTGGTCGTTATTATTGTTACTGTTGTTGTTGTTATTATTATTATTATTATTATTATTATTATTATTACTATTATTGTTGTTTGATGATTGTTGATGATTTGAATCCACTATTGAAGTATAAAAGTTATTATCAGAAGATGAAAGCGGACTAGTCAGATGATTGTCATTCATTATAGTGGGTAACAGTTTATTATTTTTGTCGTAATTACTATTGAAATCCGTATTAATGAACGACGATGGTTTTTTCGGTATTGATGTTGACACTGATCTTGGCAGTGGTAAAGGTAACATTGTAGTATATATATTGTTTTTTCAAACTTGTTAAGTTTGATTTTTTTTTTTGGTAGTGGGAAAAAAGAAAACGGGGATCTTTTTTATATTGAGAGACGACGACACACAGTACTACTTAGCAGAAATAATGGCCGTATAGCGCAGTATTTAAAAAGATGTGATATTAAGTAACCAGGGGTTTAAAGTAAGCAAGTGGCTATGCCATTAAATAAGATACGGCATAAGTGCATGTATATATATATATATATATGTGTGTGTGTGTGTATGTAGTATAAACCGTACGGTAGAGGTAATAAAAAAATGTCTCAAAAAGAAAGGAAAGGAAAAAAGCTTGCTTGAGACATTAAATGAATTGAATCATGAGTATTCGAACAGAAAATACTGGATTAAAAAGACAGTAGCCGTGAAGTGATAGTAGAAATGGTAAGTTAATTGACAAGTCCCCCATCCCATCAGGTACTGGAGAATCGTAAGAAACGAAAAAAAAAAAAAAATATGAATAAATTATGCAAGAAGAAAAAAAAAGTCTCGCTTCTACAGGAAGTTTAAAGTATCCGAGATCCGGCTGATTTAATTTATTTGATTCGAAGAGAGAGATGGGGCAGACAGTGCAGGGATTTCTTATGGGACTTTGTGAAGCGAGCGTATGTGTTACTACTGTTACTGTTACTCTGGTGAAGTTTCAAGAATCCTTTCTACACGGTTAGTTAGTGATACTGAGAGTCACCAAAAGAATGGAGGAAGTAACGATATTTCTTTATTTCCTTATTCCTTTCGAGATATATTAGTAGGCACTCAATGAATGTTGCAATCAGTTCAAGCTGCACGGCGGCAGTTACTTGCGCTGGCGTATATGAAAAAAAAAATTCTTAATCTTCCGGTTAGTTGTTATTGCCGTCTGTCAAGAAACTGCTTCACATTACTAATGTTATTTGATCGCTGCTGTGCTCACGCCGGCGGATAAGCTTAGATGCGATTACTTGCTGTGTGCCACCACTAGCTGTCAACTATCCGCGGATAAATTTCAGAAGTCTGCACAGTAATATCTTCTTCTTCCTTCATGGATTATCCCATGGAAGCGGCTGAGGGATCCGCGGGGAGTTTTCCCACTTGCGCATTCGCCGCTGTCAAAATGGAAAGCTACCACCACCAACCGTTTATTATCCCATAAAGAAGATATGCTGACGGCGATTGATGCAGCAACAAACGCGGCTTTTCTTATCCTCTTTTCTAGAAGAGTAGTACCAGCCTGCTAAACAAAGAAATTTTCGAGAAAGGAAAAAAAAATGGTGGGGGGGGGGGTCCGAATTTAATAATAAGTATTAAATGTGATACACCGTGGGAGTGTGGGCAACGGACCATTACAATCCAGAAGAGTAGGCAGTAGTAGTAACTTGTTGTTCATTTATTCGACTATTACTTTTGAGCACGCCCTTCGTTTCTTTAGAATAATGCTGAGAACGCGGACGGCTCTACTCTCTCCTGTCGATTACTCGGAGGGAAAGAGCGAACACATCTCAGATAACATTCCTGTTGGCTATGCCATCAATTGAACTCCCGGATGAGATCTGCATTTACCCTCTCTCTCTCTCTCTCTCTCTCTCTCTGTGAGCGTTTTTTTTTTTTTTTCTCGGTAACAGCCGTCTTTTCTTTGCCGTACACTTCTTTTTAATTATCACGTGGTAAGGTAGAGGCTATTTACCCGGATTTAAATTGGTAAATCCGGGTAATGTTTTTAACCCGACTTTTTTTTTTTTTGCTCAATTTCACAACCTAAATGCAAATGGCCAATTTTAATACGGGAAACGATTTGAAAAAAATTAACCCCCATATTTGCTAAAACAAATTAAAAAGGTAGATCCAACTAAGGCGATTGAGATGGATCAACAGAATCAATCTGATGGTTTAATATTACCCCCAATTCACAATTCGAATGATCAATTAGATAACTATCCTGGTAAAAAATCATCTGGTAATAATTCTACTAATACTGGTGTGGCTATCGATCCAATGGCGGAAATTATTAACGATGGTGTCCATCAATGGGTACCCATTCATTTATTAAATAAAAATAGATCAAATTGTTGGACTCATTTTCTTGGTGTCACTAAGAGGTTGGAAATGGTTAAATGTAAACATTGTGGTACTATCATTGAGAGATCAAATAATCCAAATGAAAAATCATCAAATAAAAAATTTCAAAGACATTTGAGAAAACATAAGATTGATCCAAGTGTCAATTATTATGGTACCAATTTTCCTCATGGCAGGTCGCCTTCCTCTTCCAATGAATTCCATGAAGATGACGATCAGGATGATGAAGTAATGGTCGAAGATGAAGATGAAAATGATGATGAAGAAGAGGAGGAGGAGGAAGAGGAGGAAGAGGAACAAATTCCAGAAGATGAAAATACAAATAATAATCAGACTATTAAAAGTCTAGAAAATGACTATGAGGACGATGAGGGAATAGAAGATGAGGATATTGATAATGATAATGGGAAGAATCAACAAAATAAATTAAAAAATGTAAATTTGAAACCGTTACAATCTTTTTCAAGAAGTTATTATGGCGGTGACCATTCCGATGACGATGAAAATCAACTCAATGGCATGAACTCATTGATTGATCATGTGAAATCTACCACTAGATTGCCAACAGATTTGGAAACTATTAATAGAGCAAACGAAAGAGAGCTGTCCTTCCCAACCTCGAAATTATTAGCAATAATTATCGCCTCAGAAAATTTATCTTTATCATTTGGTAACAATTCTGTCATTCGTATGTTACTCTCCAAAAATTCCTTCTACAATTCAAATCCAATAATAATTAAAGAATCTATACTACTCCTCTCCTACCAAATTGATGACATGATCAAGAGAACTACGGCAAGAAGTTCATCAGATTCACAATTAATCATAGATTTAAATTCTTTGTCTCAGAATAATAACAATGAAAGATCAAAACAATTGCTTAATAAAATAAAATCACATTTATTCGAACTGAATAACGCTATGTTCTTTTCCTTAGCAAATTCAACTTGGAACAAAAATATTTCCATCCTATCATTACAATTTTTTGATCAATTTTCAAACTCTGTAAAATCAATTCCTCTTACAGTAGATAAAATTACCTCAAATTCTTTATTATCCCAAGTAACTGTAAGATCTCAATTGTTAAAAACTTACCAAAATGTCCCAGGTTTACAAAATTCAATACTCTCAATCACTTTACCACAAGATAAAATTAATAATCTTTTGCAATTAGATGATCAAGAATTTTTCCCAAATTTCAAAAATCCAAAAGATTTTTACCATATTTGTATGATCTCATCTTTGAAAAATGCCATATTACCTTTCTTCGGTCATTGTGATACTGATCCAATTGAATCAACATCATCCAAATTCAATAATCAAAATTTACCTTACGATAAAGAAAATGAAATTTTAGATTCTGTTGTAGATGTATCAAATGTTAATATCACATCTTCAATATTCCATAAGATAAACACATTTTACGATGGAATCATGGCAGATCCATGGTTATTAGATAGGTTCAAAGAATTATCAAATGAACATCTTGATGAATCAAGTTCAGAATTCATTTTTTTCAATACAGCGAAATATTCAACTGCAGAATTATGTCTAAGAAGATTCATGGAAATTCGTCCTATCATACCATTATTGGAGAAAAATGTAGACCACGAAAAATTCAGTGATATTGACTATATTATTGTCGAGGTACTTCTTGACACTATCGAATCAATTAATAAATTAATTCTTTTCTTTGCTTCAAACAATTCTTTAAATTTCATTTACGTCCTCTTTGCCCTGATCTCAATAGAAAAACACCTTTCCTCCACTTTAGGTAGTATCCAATTGAGAAGATTAATCACGCCAATAGAAGGAGTACTAGATAATATTAAAAAAATTAAACAAGAGCTTGTATCAGATGAGTTTGTATTATTATCAATGTTTCTGTGTCCAGCTGTTTTATTTGAGAGAGATATCTTGGAATATGCGTTCAAGACAGTCTCTTTATCAGAAATTGTTAATAAAGTATCACAAACCATTTTCCGCTCATTGAATAAGTTTGTTAACATTGAGACTGTAGAACAAAATGTGGTAAGCACAATTTCTACAAATGGTGAAGAAGATGCTTCACATCTTGAGAATTCTTCAGCACAAGAAAGTAGCGGACAACAAAGGAATAGAGTACCATATTCTGAATTGCCATTATTTGCCAAGGATGTACACCAAGCAGTATCTGAAGAAACTAAGGATTTGTTACTCAAAGTTATTCAAGAAGATCTGTACGATTACTTAAATACAGTTAACTCAGTAGTACCATTTTCATACAAATCATATTGTGAAAGAAGTGGGTTTGCTAGAGACAATGGAATTTTCAAAAGAACAGTCACATTTGAAGATGAAGACGGTGTTTCAATAACTGATGAAGAGGAAATAAATTTCATTGATCAATTGATGGATATTCACGTCCCCGTTTGTAATGCCTTCTGGGATCAATACCTACATAATAACGCTGGTATGGTAATTAGAATCTTATTGAAAATGATAAGGACACAATCGGCATCTTCAATCAGATGCGAATATTCATTTTTAAAAGATTTTGTTCCAAAACTGGGTGATGAATTTCTCGAACCGGTTGTTAAAATAAAATTATTTAATGAACAGTTTGCAGCCGGTAAAATTGATTTTGAGATAGACACTCTACCAACCGCTTGCCAATATGAAAAAATTTAAGATTTATAAGTCTTTTGTATTATATTCTTGTAATTATATTTTTTTCAAGGTAGTTCTTAAAAAAGTCAAAGATCAAGTAGTAAAATCATACGTTTTGTCTATGTATATAATTTATATGGCATTAAAAAGAATGGAAAAACTGTAATATTTCATTATTTTTAATGGTTATACGATAAAAAAGGAAAAAGGCCTAAGGAAATAGTTCTTTAATGGTACAATTAGGCCTTTCTGGAAGTAGCCTTAGTGGCGTTCTTTTTAGAACCAGATGTCTTGGCAGCTGGCTGAGAGGATGAAGCGCCGGCGGCCTTCTTTTCAGCTTTCTTAGCACTTCCCTTCTTGTAAGATGTAATGTAGAAAGAAATGAATAAGAATAAATAGGAGGTTAAAATTAAGTAACCATAAGCGGCAGCATCTTGAGTACCGTGGCAAGTACCCTTGTGAGGTAAGATACCGTCAAAGAATTTTTCAGCGTAGAAAGTGTAGGTGGCAAAATAAACGAAACATAAATCAATCAAGAATTGAATGATTTGGAATCTTGTAACCCATTGTTTCCACCACACTCTAATACCACAAGAGCTTAAGAAATAGTACCAGTACATGATAACATGGACAGCTAAATTCAAACTGATGACAACCCATTCGACAGAAGTGTGACCAATTAATTGGGTGTAACATAATAAAGCTGTAGCACCATGATGGAAAGTGTGTAAAAATAATAACTTCTTTCTCTTTAAAACTAAGAAGACAGTGTCGATTAATTCGATAAATTTGGTTAAGTAGTTCAAATAGTAAAGAGTGATTAACTTTGGAGCAAATGCTTCTGGAGAACAGATAGCCCATAATAAACCATGGTGGTAAACTATTGGAATGACTTGTTCAGCCATTAGGACCAGAAGGATAAAAGAGGCAGAAGTTAAGAATAAATTGTGGAATTGGAATAAAAGTTTCATTTTGACAGGAGAAGCATTTAGCTTACGCAATATAGCTTGGCCACCAAAAATAACTAAGTAGTAAAAGGCAATAATGCCGACAGCATGGTAACCGTTAGCTAAGAAGGTCTTGTGATGGATAAATCTGAATTCTTCAGCTGGATAGCCAACGATTTTTTCAAATCCTTCAGAAAAGATTGGCCATAATTCTAAACCAAACGGATGTTCGATGGATGGGACGTGGTATTGAATCCAACTTGGGAATTGAATTTGAGAACTAGTAGCGTTGTTGACAGCTTGATCAACAATTTCTTCGACAACTTGATCCATTTTAATTTTTGTCAAAAATGCAAAAAGGTAATAATAAATGAATCTTTCTTGCTGGTGTAAGTATCAAACCGTAACGAATGAAAATCAAATTGCAATTAAACAAAGACTTCTTAAATCTGAAATGTCGAACATCCACGAAATCAGAGATCTATATGGAAAAAAGAAAACCAATGCTGTCAAAATTATTTTGTGTTTTTCGAGAATATTTTGCGAAAAATTTTCTTGTACTTCTGAAAAAAAATCTCAACTGCTGAAAAACCGCTTCCGAGCGATGCATAGTAAGAAGATTTGGTTTGTTTATATATTGGAATGACCGGGTATTTACATAGTTCATGGCTGCTTGTTGCTGCTGCTGGTGGCCATTGCCTTCTTGAAGAATTTGAAGACGTTGTTTTGTAGAGCGTCTGTGGTTTTTTTGATGACGTTGACGTCGAGTTTTGTATCGTTTATTTCCTTCTTGAACGTATTGATCATAGCTCTTATAGCCTCTATTTCCTGTTTCAGTTCTTTGTATTCTTCATCTTCAGACATGCTTTTCTCGAGGCTTTTGAACGATCTTTCAGTGTCACTTATCATTATGTCGGCCTTTGTTATAAGATCCATTCGTTGTCTCAGTATATTGTCTTGTTCTCTATTAGCATTACCTTCCTCGACCAACTTATTGACCTCCTCCTCTGTTAAGCCTGAATTGGCAATCACGGTGATAGATTGCTCTTTCCCGCTGCTTCTCTCTGACGCCGACACGTTGATGATGCCATCTGCGTCAACGTCGAACGTCACCAAAATTTGTGGTTGTCCTTTGGGCATGGGCGTTATGCCTTTCAAACTGAAGTCACCAATCAGCTTATTATCACGAACAAGGCCTCTTTCCCCCTGGTAGACCTTAATATCTACACCCGTCTGTCCATCTACACCGGTACTGAAAATTTCCGTCTTCTTTACCGGAATTGTTGTATTTCTGGGCAGCAATGGTGAGAAAGCTCCACCAAATGTCTCAATGCCTAGTGTTAAGGGTGTGACATCTAATAGAAGAACGTTCTTGATTTCACCTGATAATATACCACCTTGGATTGCAGCTCCAAGCGCTACGGTCTCATCAGGGTTCACCGTTACGTTAGGTTTTTTTCCAAAGAAGTGCTCAATGACTGATCTAATCTTGGGCATACGAGTCATACCCCCCACCATAATAACTTCGTCAATATCACATGTTTCGATGTCTGCATCTCTGATAGCTTTCTTGACTGGCTCTATAGTTCGCTCAATCAAATGCATAGTCAGTTCGTCTAGTTCCTTTTCTTTTAAGGTTACATTCAGATGGTAGCCATCGTAAAAAAATGGAATTTCGACCGTTGATTCGCTGACATGAGATAATTCTATCTTAATTTTTTCAGAAGCTTCTCTTAGCCTTTGCATAACATTCCTATCTTTGACTAGGGCATTTTTGTCCACGGTTTGATTTTCGTTTATGAAGCAATCCAAAAGATGATTGATAATTACATTATCAAAATCTTCACCACCTAAATGTGTATCACCATTTGTAGATTTAACCTCAAAGATTCCATTTTCAATATCTAATATTGAAATGTCAAAAGTACCACCACCAAGATCATATACTGCTATGAGTCCTCCATTTTCTTTATACTGTTCTGAATTTTTCAAACCAAAACTTAATGCTGCCGCTGTGGGCTCATTAACAACTCTCAGGACTTTCAAGCCTGCCATTCTTCCAGCATCTTTGGTAGCTTGACGCTGAGCATCATTAAAATATGCCGGTACTGTAACAACGGCATATTTGACGTCTTCGTTGAGATATTCTGTAGCGGTATTTTTCAAATACCTAAGGATAATCGAGCTAATCTCACTAGGCGTTCTTCTTTTATTATCTGTTGTCATAACCATTGCATTCCCACTTTTTTCATCCTGGACTATTTTATAAGGCATAATCTTGATATCTCTTTGAACTTCTTTCTCATTAAATTTCCTCCCAATCAGTCTCTTTGTAGCAAAAAAGGTATTCTCAAGATTAATTATTTGTTGCCTTTTAGCTTGTAACCCTACATACGTCTTTTCTTTGCCAGTAGTGGGATCCAAGGCGATTGAAACTATCGATGGTGTTGTGCGATGGCCTTGATCATTCTCAATAATAACAGCAGATGACGCAGAGAGCCCATTGTTTGACTTTAAGGTATCTCTGATATATGCAACTGCACTATTTGTGGTACCCAAGTCAATTCCTATAACTTTCGAACTAATTGAGCGTTTGAAAGTCAATGATCTTAGCATTGTAGCAGAATAGTTTGTTACAACTCAGTCTTGGTGACTAATCAACACGCATAATCCTTCATTTTTAATATTCAAGTTTCTTCAATAGTCAGATTATCCTCGGTATAAGAAATGTTTTTCCGATGAGACACCCTAAATGCTATTTTAAATCATACAAAACATAAATATAAATATATATAGTAATTAATATAGATAGGTTACTGTTTATGAGAGTGACTTCTTGATTCTATCGTTTAGCACCAGCTTATGATTTTCCCAATCGACATTTTTGAAGACCAGACCAAGTTCTGATGCTGGTGAGTTCATTTTGAGAAATTGTTCGATCTCATCTCTGTGCCACTCGTAGTCTTCTACATTCTTCGACAATTCTACGTAAAATTCACCGAGATCGTTGATAACAATATAGTAGAACTGACTGCTTTCAACGCTGTCCAAGTTAATATGTGTGGATTTCACACCAGCTATACAGAGCAGCTTCTTGTCCCTCTTCGATCTGATAAATTTGCCGATCATTGATCTGAGATTTGCGTTCTCTGGTATGATTATGCTGTACTTCCTATACAACCAGTCTTTATAAGAACTTACACAGACCAAATAATCGGGTTTTATGCCCTTCAAATAGGTGATGTCACTCGGAAATGCAACATCAATGAATTTGCTCAATTCCTCGTCAACTAACGTCGAAATCGTCCTTGTAACAGGTATTATTGGAGTTTTAAGAGAATTTCTCACACTGATAAAGTAATCAACTGTTCCTACAGATACTGGTTTGAGACTATAAGGAAATAATCTTACCTTTGTATCGAGATCTCTACAAAGTTCAGAATGTGATTTATTTAAAGTCTTTGGCAGAAGTTCATCAAAATAAACATCAACCAAGTCCTTATTGGTCAATACTTTGAAGAATTGCTTGAGAAAGTTGTTAAGTAATGTTTCATCATTTTGCAAATAAGGTAAGTGTTGTACCAAGGATTTGATTAAGGGAGTGCGTGTGAACAATTTTGGTTTGAACCCACCGTCACCATCCACTGAAATAGTTAGATATGATTCCTTATCTCGAAGTTCATCGTCTTTAATTATCAGATAGTTCTTGGATAAGTAGGACCTCACCCGATATTTTGCAGCTATCGATTGAACCATTGCCAATAAAACTAAAGGATGCCCCTTAGCCTCATTGGCATAGACTCTAAGGATCATCATGTCCTCTAGATAGTAGTGGGACGATATAAATGTAGGTCTCAAGATCTCGAGTAAAATACTCAGTATCTTATCTACTCTGAGACTAGACGGTAGTTTCAAAAAAGAATCCCTTAATGTTTGCTTATAGAATTCTTTTAGTTTCGAATTCACTTTATGGTAGGTCACAGTCCGCTGATGCAGTAGGTTATCAAAAGATTGATCCATGGCAGACAGTTTTATAAATACTTCTTCAGGAGTATAAGTACCTGAGTCATCTATGAACAATATCTTGAAAAAATGTTTGTGTCTCATAGCACTAAGTAATTCCTGTGCTATTGCGGCTATATCGAATGTATATCGCCCATAAGTAAGGTCTGTTGATGATATTCGACTTAATAATGGTAATAAGTGATTTTCAGAGTCTGAATCACTATTATTTGTCTCCACTATTTTGATGAACTGTTTGTAATATGCGTCTTGACCTGATAATTGACTTAATTCGTTCAAAGCCTTCAACAGGCCCATATCTTTCACATACCTATATTTGAAATAATTGTACCAATTGTTGTTATCGTGAGGATACAGGGCACTCAAATCACCACCGTAATCCAATTCATGTTGTATCCAGTTAACATGGCACAAATACCTCCAAATCCTATAATACTTGATCCTGCCATTCAATATTTTGCTAGTTATCCTCAAATTCAAAAGATCTTCTAATTCGAGATGGAAAGAGATGACAAACCAAACTTCTTGCGGTAGACATTCCATTCCACTAGCTACTGCACTCATTACCCTTCTATCAACCAGTCGCTCATTCAGCTCTGCTTTGTCACATTCATTTGTTAGTCATATAGTCATTTTTTTCTCGTATATTGACAAGTTCTATATAGTTCTTATATATTAATAATCATCGATGGTCCCATGCGATTATCAACATTGCTACACATTCAGGAAAGTTCATAGTAGTCCAGCTTCTTTGAATTTTGCCGGCAATACATTGCCATCCTCACAGTTATGAATTTCAGTCTCAGTAGCCCAGATTCTTCCATCAATAAAGATGGTTGGCAAGTTTCTGCTCCCAGTTACATTCTTGAAAGCTACCCTCCACGTCTCTTGTTCATCCTTTGGTAGATCACCGATATCTAAAGTCTTGAACCTCTGTAAGACATCAAACTTGGTTAGAATGGAATTGGTGTATTGACAGTCCGGACACCAATTTGCAATCAGTTGGAAGAATTTATTGCTAGAAATTAATTCTTTGGCTTTTAATTCGTAATCTGCAACAGTAGACATCGCTTAGAAGGACTATATAAACAGGATTCGCCAGTATATGCTAGTATTCACACTGTGGTTGTACTGTAAATTTTACTATTGAAATTTTGTTAAAAATCAAACTTTCCGCATCTTGAAAAGTTATATCTGATCCAATGAACCTAACTTGTTTTATTTTATAGGTTAACGACGACTGGTTCATCACTGATTATGAACCAATACAACTTGATATTAGATGCATCTGCATTTGATAGAGGGCTAGGAAACATTAAGAGATGGTGTAACAGTAATCCAAAGCAGAAATTCAAGTTGCAAATCTATATACCGACTTTCACAATCAATGAATTGAATTATCTAACTAACAAATTCAAGAGTTTCAATTCAAAAGAAGCTTTGAAATTCATTGAAACCAGTACCAACAATTTGAATAATGACCAAAATTATGATTTGATAATTGAATTTTCAGAAATATTGGATATTATTCCATTTTCAAAAGTCAATGTTAATGACAGCAGCATTGTGAATAAACTACCGTTAAGATTGAAGAACTTACTAAAGAGCTGCTATTATAAATGTAATCTAGAGGAAAGTGATGTTAAATGGATTCTTGTCACAGAAGACCCAAAGATACATGAGGCAGCCAATGAATGCAATATACCAAATTGCTCAATAGTGGATATCGACATCCTTTTATCTAAGGAACTCAATGATAAATCATTTCGTGAAAGCGAAAAGTTCAATAACTTGATGTTAAAGAACTCGATTGAAAAAGTTACAGATGATGGTGATAATGTTCTGATTACAGATTTCGATAAGACCGTGTACGCTTCAAGAGGTTCGGGCAAACTATGGACACCTTAAACCGTCATTGCCTATAGAATAGTCTTAAACACTTCTACAAGAACATGCTATAATATCAACTACTCGTGATTACCTGCATTTTTACTTCATCACTTGGAAACTGAGAATCGCGAATGCATGATGGGTATTTCCTAAAGTGCGTGCGATGTCACACAGAGATATTATCTGAAACAAAAGTGCCATATTTCAAACGAAAAACAATTAAAATTTCATATATTACCTATATATCAAAGTATAGAAGTATCTAGCCATTTATGTTGTAATAGTTGGATAGCACTTGGTCTCTGTCTATAATCCAAAATAAAACTCTCTTTCAAGAAGTCTCTTGCATCATCGCTAGACCACGATGGTACTTCTGGCATTGTATTTGTACCAATTTTGAAAATAGCTTGCATTTGCGAGAAATCTGGGAACGGATGTTTCCCCGTAAACATCTCGATAACTACACAAGCAGTGGACCAAATATCAACTTTAGAAGTTGTGGCAGTCTGTTTAACTACTTCTGGTGCCATCCAATAAACTGAACCTTGCAATGAAGCTCTCTTATCAGATTCTCCAGAGCCATCGTCACCAGAAGTGTTATTTAGAGGAGATAATTTCTTAGAAATACCAAAATCTGTAATTTTCACGCAACCCTTGATATCTATTAAAATGTTGGCACCTTTGATATCTCTATGAATAATATTTTTCTTGTGTAGATACGAAACACCAATTAAGATTTGCCTTGTAAAATTTATAATCAACGATTCTTCGAATGGTCCATAGCTATTTAACATTGAAGATACCGAACCACCAGGGACATATTCCAGAAAAATATTCAAGTTACCACCTTCTTGAGAGGAACCATAGTAAGTGACAATGTTTTCATGATGTAGTTCCTTCAACAAATTCATTTCATGTTGAAGAGCGTCAATCATCTTCCTATGAATATCACTATTAGCCTTGTTTTCCGATGACGGTGATTTCATATCTTTCTCGACGTTAGGTTTTGAAGGTGATGTAGGAGATACCGGTATTGGAGCTTGAGCCTGGATAGCCACTTGCTTAACAGCCATAAGTTCACCCGTTTGTGCATTCATCCCAAGATAAACACTACCAAAACTACCAGAACCAATACGTGCACCTTTCAGCCAAGATTTTGGAGTAACCATCTTGGTTGGTAACGAAATGACTTCAGAATCATCGTATTCATCAACCTCTTCTTCTCTGGTAGCTTCATGATCACTTTCTGATTCATTCGATTGTTTTCTTTTTGTATTTTTGTCATTGTTGTCCAAACTACTTAGTAGAGCGGAGTCGACAGCATTACTACGTTTCAAAAGGATGTCACCTACATTATTGGAATCGATGTTGATGTTCCTATTGTGACTAATGGTAGATAACCTTTGAGACTGACGAAATGACTCCCTTAAGGTATTTTGTAAACGACTGAAGTCCGCTTCTGGGAAATATCCCTTTAAATTAGTGGAAATTAATTCACTTGGTGGTCGCTGATTGAAAATTGACCTAATTTTATCTTTACTATTCTCAATTTTGAGTCTTTCCTCTTCTAGTTGTCGTTGACGTGTCTGATGTTGTTGCTGATTCATTGAAATCACATTCGAAGGTTGAGATGAGGAAGTTGAATTCATTTGGCTTAAATAGCTTAATGTCTTAATATAAATCTTTTTTGAAGTGGTAATGGCCTTATCACTTGGTGTTTGATCTCTAGCAACAAATATCAACCTATTTTTCTCAATTCTATCATTTGAATGGCATATAGTGACCAATTCTACATCATACAGCAGGTGTAACACATTCTTCGAGTAATCTGCAACGAAAACATCATAGTCATTCGAGTTTAAATTACGTTCTGAAATTAAAAATTCTCTTGGTAAACGTTTCAAGAGTCTTTTCTTTATGGAGGCAGCATTAAAACAGCCATTGACATTCACCTTCTTCGCTGATCCATCATTCAAAATGAATATGACATGATGTTTCTCAGTTATCAAATCGTCGTTCTTCAAATTAATTGATAACAGGTTATTCAAAGTGCTTGAATTTGAAATAGACAATGAACTAAACTTGTTTATAAGTTCATCTAATTGTCTTAATTGTGACTTCTGCTTCTCTTCACCAAACCTCTTAATCTTCTGTAAGATCCGAACTCTGTCACTTATTTTAGTGATTCCAATTTCTGTCAGGATTTCTCTATCGACGTACTTCAAATCTGACAAAGTTATGATTTCGTAGTCAATGAAATCGCCCAAGTATGCTGTAAGATCCAAATCTTTCAAAAAACCTTCAATGAAACTAACATCAGCATCCTTATCCACAGATTCAGCTGCCATACTGCGTTCAGATTCCCTACTATTGGCACTGTCAGCCTCCATATCCACTGTTCTTTCCACTCTTTCTGCCTTTTATTTTTCCAAATCTTTGGAACTTTTGGCAGGAAAACTTGATCAAGGCTTATGCTTAATCCGTTGTGCTAAATATAGGGAAACATCGATGGCGAAACAAAATTTGAATAAACCACAAGAAAGTAACGACCATGACTGAAAGGAACCACGCAACAAACACTAAAGGCTCAGCTCCACTATTGGGAGACAAGTACAAGTTATCACAAGAAGAGATGGAGGAATTTGAAAAGAACTTTGACGGTAACGTCAAGCTGAATCGTGGTGGTAAGACTAAGATAGTACCATTAGACCAGCTCCGCAAACCACACAGTCTAACCCATAGCGCTCAATTCAAACAGCAACATCCAGATATATCAGGTGCATCATCGTCATCATCATCATCATCATCATCGAAAAAGGACAATTCCGGCGGTCTAGTCTTAAATGACGGCCATAGACCGGAGGGAAAACAGTAAGCTCAGCACATGAAGACTCCTTTGTGTTACATGCCAATTATTCACGTGTTGACTGCTTCTTTGTAAAGTTGTCGTTATCTCTTTTGTTCTTCAATCTTTTTGTATATATAGGGTACAACTTATATATGTTTTATGTATATTCTACTTGAAAAATTAACTTATCGCATGCTTTTACCACTAGTAGTATGAGACTGTGGGATGAGGCTGCTGACGAAGAGATACACAAGAGCTGCAATCTATGTGGGTGTTATATATGCTGGTATAAGACTATTCCAATTCTATTTGAAAGATATATCAAAGAATGTTGACTACCGATTGAAAGAGGAATTGCTCTTGGAGTCCCTACTGCAAAATGATAACCCCTGGCTGAGGAATCATCTGGAGGATGATCTAATCGTTAATATAGGTATAGAGAGTTGTTTCCAGATAGGTTCCAAATGGGCACGATCAAAATATATCGAAGGCTGTTGGTTCCATGATGAAAAGCTTTTTAGTAGTCAAGAAGGAATAGACACAAGGAGGCATACCATTCTAAAAGATCTCAGAGGCACTCTTGGGATGAGTTTATATGGAACATCCCAGTACTTATATTTTGAAACACTCTCTATTAAAGATCTGTTAATACATTTGCATGATGGGCTCGAAGAAGTTCAAATAATTAGTCGTATATCAAGTGATAGAACACCAGATTCTATTATCTTCAATAATCTGCATTTCCAAACGACCAAAATAACAAAGGAGACACTTTTACAGGATCAAGAAATAATAAGTGAAATCAACGTCTTATTCGGGGACGATTGTGTTGATCCAAGACCAAATTGGAATCTTTTAAAAGGCCAAAAGTTTACTGAATTCAAATACCCATCTTATATATCTTATAAATCAGTGGACAAGTTTGATGATCAGTCCATCCAACTTAGTCCGAAATTATTAACTACTACATCACAGGATTTCAAGATTGTACAGCTTGCTGACCTGCATATGGGAGTTGGAACGAATGAATGTAGAGATGAGTTCCCAGAGAGCTCAGATGGTGTTTGCAAAGCTGATCCCAAGACACTAGAATTTATAGAAAAAGTTCTCGATAATGAGTCCCCGCAACTTGTTGTATTTACAGGCGACCAAATAATGGGTGACAGATCAATACAGGATTCTGAAACGACTCTGTTAAAAGCTTTAGATCCTGTTATAAGAAGAAAATTACCATGGGCAATGGTTTGGGGAAACCATGATGATGAAGGAAGTTTAAGCCGTTGGCAGCTTTCAGAATTGGCAGCAAAACTTCCATATTCACTTTTTGAAATGAGCAAATATGATACAAAAAATAACAAATTTGGAGTGGGAAATTACGCTAAACAAGTTTTTAATGGCGACAACGAGGAAGAGGGATTAATCACTCTTTACTTCTTAGATTCTCATAAGTATTCACAAATGGGTAAAATCTATCCAGGCTATGACTGGATTAAAGAAGAGCAGCTCAATTATATTGAGCATGAATATAACACTAAGTTGTTATTAAAACAAAGTAAACAGAAAAAGCAGCTGTCAATGGCTTTTTTCCACATTCCATTGCCAGAATATTTGAATTTGAATTCTGCCAAAAGAGCTGGTGAAAATAACCCCCTAGTGGGTGAGTTCAAGGAAGGTGTCACGGCCCCGAAATACAATTCTGGCGCCCTAGAAAAGCTACAATCATTAGGTGTCCAAGTGACAAGCTGTGGTCACGACCATTGTAATGATTACTGTTTACTTGATGATTCCACTTCCTCGGATATATGGCTCTGTTTCGGTGGTAGTGCTGGTGAAGGAGCTTATGCTGGCTATGGAGGTACCGAGCGTCGTATTCGTGTATACGCTCTCAATACGGAACGTAGTACCGTTTACACATGGAAATTACTCAATGGAAGCCCGAACTTACCTTTTGATTACCAACAATTAGTGTAATTGGTGATGTCTAACTTTTTCTTTGATTCCAATTTTGAGGTGATTTTATGGTAAATAATCTTTATATTTTGCTTTGTGCTGTATGATTTGTGATATATATCATTAATGCTTTGTTAAATATTGTCTAATTTGTAATATATTTATATTGAAGAATTTCATAGCTTGGCTAAACTTATGTAAGCTTTTAACTGAACCAACATCGGGATAATACAGAGGATAAATATTATTAATCACTGAAGTGCTACCATAATACATTAGTTTATGAGGTAATTCGAGGCTATAGATTTTTTTGGAAATCAGCTTTAAGAAAAGCAAATAATACCCCAACATAGCATTTAGTTCAAGCTTATTCTCTTCATTTATCTCCTTTAAAAATGAAACACTGTCTACCGTATTAAACTGTAAATACCTTTCACCATTCTCATCATACGACACTTCAATTAATCCATGTGCTGGATCAAAAAGCCCGGTAATTTGAAATATGTCAATCAACTGTTGGTATTTCTTGGCCCGCAAGTACTGCAATTGATTCCTCTTCTCATTAACTTCAGAGAAAAAATATCCAAACTCGTCATTATTTCCAAATTGTTTATCATCTGAGTTTGTTTCAGTATCACTATGGACTAACTCGGAGTCATTCTCATACTCTTCAGAGCTCTGTTGCATAATTTTCAGTTCATTCTTTAATTGCCTTACCTGGAGTTTCTTCTTACTTATACCTTTTCGTAATACCTTTTTCGACGTATCCACATTACTTAAATGATATTGGTTTATACCTAGCCCACTGATATGCACATCTACTTTATTTGAGATGCTTATCGTCTCTTCAGATATTTGTCCCATGTAATCAAGAAGCCTATTTAACTTCAGAAGGTCATTAAAGTTTGCAGACCTTTTTAGATCGACATTTTGTACCAGAGACTCATTATTCTTGGGTGAACGATACGTTATAAGGTGAGCGGATGGAATATATTCATTCTGATCTATCATGTTGAAAGTAGGTACGTTATAATCGCTTACTATATCATTTTTTGAGTCTATAGCTTGAAGTGAATTCAAGTCGATGTTTATATTTCTAGCAACCATCCAAGAGGTGGTATTATCTTGTGTTACTTCAGCCGGGATTTCTAAAACGACTTTTAGACAGAGACATGTGGCAGGATTGCCATTCAATGAGAAATCGTTGAACTGTACCTGACGTGCGCAATTTACACTCTGTATTTCACTAACGTATATTACACCATCGTTTTCAAACGATTCAATAATGAAGAAACAGCGGGATACTCTTATAATATGCAGATTCTCAATAGGCTTTTTGATAGGAAGGCAAACATTATTTAACGTAATTGAATTGACATGTCTTAGTTTCTTTTCCAGCAAGTACGTTGCCATAATATACACACTACGCTATTTGTCTAATCGTGACTATCTTAATCATCAAGGCTATGTTTTTTTAGCTTCGGATATTTAGTTCTTTCATAAGATATAAAGATCATTTACTATATAAGAAATGAGACATTGTTCGTTATAAGGTAAATAATATATGGATAATGGGGAAGTAATCGCTTCTAGAAAAGGTATCAAGTAAGCTAAACGTTTAATTTAACCTCGGTATCATCAATGGATGATGCATAAGGTTTTAAAGCGGTTGCTACGTCATGCGAGACGAACTTTTCTACCTGTTGAGGAGCTCTACCGATGAAAGTTGCTGGATCTAGCAAGCTATCAAGCTCAGTCCAAATTGGTTCAAAGAAGTCATCCTTCTTAATTCTTTCAATTAAATCATTGTCGCCACCTTCTTCCTTGACGACAGCTGCTGCTTGATGCGATAGAACCCTTATGCGTTCATGAACTTCTTGCCTTGAAGCACCCTTTTCCACCATGGCCATAATAAAGTTCTCGGTAGCCATGAAAGGTAACTCACTTTTAATTCTTCTTTCAATGACTTTAGGATAAACAACTAAACCGGATGAGATATTTAATAAAGTAGTCAGCAAAATATCTGCGGTTAAAAATCCACTTGGTAATGAAATTCTTCTGATAGCGGAATCATCTAAAGTTCTTTCAAACCATTGGACAGATGCAGTTTGAACCATATCATTGAAAAGAGAGCCTAAATGTCTCGCCAATGAACAAACACGCTCGCAACGCATTGGATTTCTTTTATAGGCCATAGCTGATGAACCGATTTGTGACTTTTCAAAAGGCTCTTCTACTTCCTTCAAATTAGCTAGCAACCTTATATCAGTAGCCATCTTATGAGCAGTGGCAGCAAACGAAGACAGTGGCGCAAAGGCATCAATATCAATTTTTCTTGAATAAGTTTGGCCTGTAACTGGATAGACGGTATCAAAACCTAATAATTCCACCACTCTTTCGTCTAATTTTTCTACTTTATTATGGTCTCCATGGAATAAAGCCAAAAAAGAAGCTTGTGTACCAGTGGTACCCTTAACACCTCTTAAACCAATATCGTTTCTTGCTCTTTCGAAGTTTCTTAAGTCCCACAAAAGCTCTTGAATCCATAATGTCGCTCTCTTACCTAATGTGGTTAATTGAGCCGGCTGGAAATGAGTCCAGCCTAGCACTGGGAGGTCCTTATTGGCCATTGCAAACTTACAGAGTCTATTTATAACATTCACTAGTTTAGGAATTAAAATATCATACGCATCTCTTAAAAAAATCAAGTCTGCGTTATCTGTCACATAACAGGAAGTGGCACCTAAATGTATAATAGCTGCTGCTTCAGGGCAAGTTTCACCAAAAGTGTGAACATGGGCCATAACGTCATGTCTGACAATTGCTTCTTGAGCAGAAGCTTTTGCTATTTCTTCATCTGTAATCTCCAAATGCTTCTGCATAGACTCAATAGCACCATCGGTAATTATATCAAGTCCTAGCTCCTTCTCAGCAATGGCTAAATTTAACCATAATTTTCTCCATGTTGAAAATCTATTTCTCAATGAGAAAATTGCAGACATTTCATCAGAAGCATATCTGGAAGAAAGTGGTGTAGTGTATTTATCAAATTCTGGCATATTGCAAGGTAATATGAACAGCTTTCAATGTTATAAGCCTAATATGGCGTTTATAATCGAAGGATTTCCATGTACTTACGTTATATATATATATTTTTTTTCAGTTGCAGACATCGGAATCAAATGAAAAATTGACTCTGCTAAAGAGAGAAGTCTTTATTTTGGCCAAGTTTATATGACATAAACTTTGCAGACGGCCTTGGACCAAACACGAACGGGCCTGGTATATTCTTTGATTCATCTTCATTTTCTGAATCCTCAGAGTAATGATCTTCCTCGTCATCATTTTCTGAATCAACACCCTCTTCTTCTATCTCTTCATAATCCAAATTGGGCAATTCACGCTTATTGGCCAACAAAGTCCATCTGTTGAGAGGAACTTGCAAAGCTTCACCACCTAAATTAATCAATCTTTCAGTAACATCAACACTAGAGCCTCTAAACCATAGTATTTCATGAATTTTATTCTTTTTCCTTACATTCAAATCTTCCTTATTAAAATATCTCGCTTGATTACTGTGATCGGCTAGCTCCACCGTCTTTTCATTGATTTTGATTGACAACGGAGCAAGATAGGCTCCTGGTGAATCTACAACAACATGTGTCAGATTACTTTTCGAAGATAAATCGTTTAGTAATAGCGTCAAAGATTCATTAGTTGGCGCTTCTTTATTAACTATTATCTGATTTAGTTTAGTTGTTGATAAGGTAGAACCCAACCTTGCCTTAATATCGTTAGGTTTAATTGGCTTCACGATTGAAGAAGATCTATTATTCGAGCTATACCTCATTGACGGTATATTTGTACCAGAAACATTAGATGTCTTAGTATGTAAGACTGGCATATGCGCGGATGAGGGCTGCGGGGTCATATTTTGACTTACAATAATTGTTCCAGTATTATAGTCGATTACACCATCTTCCTGCGCGTCGTTAGGCCTAATTATATAACGAGGACATTCATCTGAAGTAGAATATTCACCAAGGTCATCTTTGGTTAATTTCGGTCTGACATATACTGCTCCAACCAATGGTGGAGCATTGGGCTCACCAATATGTACATCTGGAATTGGATCATTGATTGAGGCATTTGGAGGCAAGAGATTCTTTATGGGCGATGGATATTTGAAAAATTTTCTACCATTCACGGGGATACTGTCATCTTCCATACCACGAATTTCTTCTGGTAAACATGCTTTCCAGGTTCTAATTTTGTTAAAAACTTTATCATTTTCATTATAACGAAATTCGCAGACAAATAGGGGCCCTGTGACATCATCTTTCAAGACTGGATCACCTCTTTGAAATCTTGTAAAATGAATGACATAACATTTGTCAATAATATCGTCAATTAGATGATCTCTATATTGACCTGTCTTCATCACTTCATTTTTATAGAAAATTCTGTCCACCCTGTGGACAGTCTGTTCGGGTCTAAAGTA
Organism: Kazachstania africana CBS 2517; assembly: GCF_000304475.1. Lineage (NCBI taxonomy): Eukaryota > Fungi > Ascomycota > Saccharomycetes > Saccharomycetales > Saccharomycetaceae > Kazachstania > Kazachstania africana. Next base: position 1,260,600 of record NC_018940.1, read on the forward strand.
CCAACAAGCATTCAGCCATTTTTGGTTGTCTGAAGTGCTCCATATTCTGAAAATTTGGCCTACCACAGGTTTACTAGGGTCATTTGGATTCTTTAATAATACCCAATCTCCCACCACATATGTCTTATTGTTTGCTACAATTTCATCAAGCGGGAGTCTAAATTCACCTTCAGGAATATATGCTTTGTCTGGCCTAGATAATTCGTAATTTACCAGAACATTGAATGATTTTTCAATCAAATCGATAATGTCATGATTTGGTAGGATTCTTTTGAAGTTTAAAAGCATCAGATTGAAATCGTCCTGGAACTGAATAAAAGTTTTATACTTTCTCGTTTTTATTTTTCTCCAAATGTCATCCATAGTTAATATATCGGTACTTGGATTATTCAAGTTTTTCTTATCGAATATTGACATTAGATTTTTACCGTTGCTATCCATTTCTTTTTTTAAATTTTTTAGTACGTTCTTAATCCGCTGAACATATGGTAAATCAATAATGGGTGGCCTCCCACGTCTGATATAAGTTTTCTTTATGTTAGCGGCATTGCTCACGCTACTAATATGATGTTGACTTGCACTTAAGTTAATAGGTTTTGGTTGTGGCGTAACTGAATTAGATGATAATGGTGTAAAAGTTCTCTTCATCGTTGGCTCTTGTATTGTTATCTTTGTTTGTAGGGGAGATTGATTTAACGTAACGGGCTTTTCAGTCATTTTTATAACAGGCTTTCTTTCCACTGGCATCATTTCCTCAGGTAGTGGCCCCAAATTGGGGTATGTTACTTGTGGATAATATGTTTGTAATCTAGGAATTGATTCTTCTCTAAGATATTTTTCTAAAACGTTTGCAACATTGTATATAGGGGAACCTTTGGCATTGTACGTCTTTGCATTCCATGGCAAAAAAGCCACATCTTTCACGTATTCCATAATATCAATATAATGAGGTATCCTCTTCTTTAAAGTATTCAGTGACACTGGATTTCTAATGATTGTATAGTAATCGGGATAATTCTTCTTCGGTGGAAGAGTGTTGAAAACAGGATGAATTAGGTAATTATTCACATTATCTTTTACCTCGAATAGCTTGTTGTATTCATCTTTAATTCTATTCCTGAGTAATTGTAAGTCTTCTGAAGACATGCTCGATAATATTTTTACCTTTTTAATTCTGTCGGGTGTATCTCTTTCCAGTACCTTTTTCACTAACTTATTTTTCTCTAAATGTTGGAAAATTTTTTGATTTCGCTTTGTTAAACTTGAATGCGCTGCCGCATAGTTTACCCGGTTGATAATTGAATAATGTAGTTCAAGAACATACGATCAAGTACAGCTCTATTTACATTAGTCTGAGTCTTTGAGTTGTTTCACTGATTATGCTGATTATTTATTAAGTCTATAATACTTACAGTTTTAATATATACAGTTTTATGTTTGGGCGAATATTGTCATTAAAAATTTGAAGTCCGTCTTTGCCTGACTGATGGATCTGATGTGAGTTGCTATTCTTTCTTGGAAACGGTGGTATCGTTACTAAATTGATTGAACTCCACACCGCTCGAGTTACTTAAATCGTCGTTCTCAAAATTTCCATCTTCGTCGACTTCATCATGGTACTTCTTAATTATTTGAACTCTCCAGAAACCATCTTCACCAAGAATGTCCTTAGTATCTAATTTATAACCACCATATCTTGGTAAGATTTGTGCCCAGACTAAGTAGTAGACACCACCAATAGCGAAAATACCCCATGCGACAACACAATGGATCCAGTAAGGTAAGCTGTCGTAGACGTTTTGACCAGCAGATGGTGGAACGTAAGGTGCGACGATTAAGAATAAGTTGGCCAATGCAAAGAACGAAGTGACAATGATACCTGCTTTGATTGGTGGGTTCCATTCAATGGCACCTTGTCTTTTTTGCCAGTAGATCCAGAGCAAACCACAACTGATGGCAAAGTTAATGATATTCATTGGATAGGAAATCAAGTTTAAAATGAAGTTATAAGCATCACCTGCTGGTGGGGCTAGAATGGTGATAACACAAATAATGAAATGTTGGAAAAGACCAACACCTGGAGAATTGAAAGGTTTGGAACTTGCGAAGAAATTAGAGAATGGAAGGACACCTTCACGACCTAATTGTTGGATGATTCTACCTTGGGAGAAGATGACGGATAAGACATTACCTAGAGCAGACAAACCAACAAAAGCGGCGGCAGCTTTTCTAGCGTTACCACCAAAGACAATATCGAAGAAATCAGCAGCTAAGACTAATTTAGATGAGACCAACTTGTCCTTTGGAACGACTGCAAAATAGGCAATGTTGACAAAGATGTAGATAATTGTAATGAAGATCAATGAAGTTGGACCAGCAAGCTTTAAAGTTCTAACTGGGTTCTTGACTTCACCAAGAGCGTAGTTAACGTTTGAGTAACCGACATATGACCAAATAACGTTATACAAGGCAGTAACGATACCATAAGCAGAGGCATTTTCTGTACCATCGAATGCATTGTGGAAATTGTGACTTTGATATCCATCTTTTAAGCCACCACCTAAAGCAACCCAACCTGTGACTGAGATGAAAATAACGATGAAAACTTTGAAAATACCTAAGGCATTTTGTAAATATAGACCAATTTTGACATTAATACTATTGACTAAAAAGGCGAAAGCGATGACAGCGCAACCGATACCCTTTTCTCTCCATTCAGTGACATCCGCATCTGCAGCAGTTAAGAACATAACTGCAGTGTTAACAGAGTTACCTGCAGCCCAACCAAGGAAAAACACATATGCGGCATACATACAAGTAATAAAAAATCTTGGTTTTTTGAAAATGAGCTCCAAATAGTTCTTTTCACCACCGTTCTTTGGTAAAGCAGTTCCAAACTCCATGTAGACATAAAGACCAGCTAAAGCGATGATACCACCGACAGCCCACATGATTAAGGCGAGACCAATGGAACCACACTGCGTGTAGATGGTAGAAGAAGTGGAGAAAACACCTGTACCCAACATTCTGTTACAAATCAGACCAATACATGAGAGGAGACCTAATTGTTTTTCACCTTTATCTAGTTGTGTTAAAAATTGTTGGCCAGCTTCTAGTTCTGAAACGTCATCTTGTTCAGTGCTCTCTTCCTTTGTTGTAGATGAAAATTTATAATTTTCCTTGTTAAAGATATTCAGCTGTGTTAAGAAGGACTTGCTTGAGTCTTCAGACATTTTTACTCTTTTTGTTGAAGTAATGTGTGTTTGATAATATTATAATATCCTATTGTGAAAAGAGTAGAGAACAATTTTGGGATACCAATAGTCTTTCTCAAGTCAAGCTAAGATGGTAGAATATATATATAAAAAAAAGTCATCATCAAGAAATAAGAATCACTTAATCTCTCTGCCTAAAAGTGTGTCTAGACAGTACTCTCATTATTTAAAAATGTGGAAAACACTTTATTCGAGATTTTTTATTGCTCATCGACTCAGTCGCCCATGAAAATTTTCTTTCCTTTTCCAGCGTTTCTTCCCGCCGTTCTCTCTCTCGAGAGAGAACGGCGGGAAGAAAAAGAAACAAGCAGCAGTGACGGGAAAAGAGAAAATCAATGCTAAACGTGCTTAAACTCGATTCACCCACCCTCTGGAGGTGTGGCGTCTACATAGTTTGTGGAAGATACAAATTTATCTGTTTATAACAAAAGACTCATACTGTACAAGCCCCAAATCTACACTGCATTTGGGCGACAACTTGAAGCATTTCTCCCCAGTTTACAGTTATCTTCATACTGTCAAACTATGGGATCGGCTAAACTGTGGGCGATATGCCCTTTTTCTATTAATATCCGAGCCCAGTATATCTTTTCACACTCGGGTCGTCTCAGTTTCTAGCTTTGGTCCCCCCTTGACCGAGAACCTTAATTCTTTTGCAGTTGCCAAGTGTGGGAGTTCTCTTCACAGTTTTCTTAATTTTTCTCGGCTTGGCAAACACAGTTTTCTCCTCCATCTTTTTTCGGGTGGAGGTGACCGCCTGTTCGAAACCTCGTTGGATCCAGTTTTCTTTCTGTGACAAAATTAGTTGATCAAATAAAATTAACCAAATCTATTAATATAAATAAAATAAATGTGTATATTAAAACGGTACTATAAACCTATGCAGTTTCTTCCTTCCAGCCTAACGACTCAAGTTCGCTGACTACTTTATCTTCTGTCTTGATCTTAAGGATCTGTGTATCTTCTAATTTGTCTCCGTTAATTTGTCTTTGTTTCAAAGTTTCAATGGACCTCAATTTTTTCAATAATGACCTAATCTTTTTCTCTTCCGGTGTCACAGCCACTTGACTGGTTCCAGCACCGTTCGCATTGGCGCTATTATTAGTATTATTGCCATTAGCATTGGCATTGTTTTTATTGTTTGATCTTCTCTTTCTAGCATTATTGGTATTAGAACCAGCAGCAGGCGCCATACCTGGTACGACTCTTTGACCTCCACTGGTACCAACTCTTCTTGCATGTGGCGGTTTGTACGCACCCGCTGACTTATTACTCTTGTTACTAGTATTGACAGAACCATTTCCTACGGCTTTTCTCTTATTTTGATACTCAATAACTCCTTCATGCAATTTTAATTGTGATTTATTAACAATCTTCGGATCTATCTTCAATTCTTCATCATTATCAACAGTCCAATCCTTGATTATATGACTGTCATTCAATAACTTGAATTTACAAGGGTTTCTCCAATCAACTTTCAATAATTCTTTGAATTCTTTAATGAAACATAATTGTCCAGAAACATGCCATATCTTAATACAATTATCCACTCTCAATCTTGGGGAGGTAGTAGCAGTAATGATAAATTCACCTCCTGGAGACCATTTACAAACAGATGTATTTGATGCATCAAATTGAGTGATTCTATTGAATTTATTATGACGATCTAAAATTTCTACCGAACCAGTTAAATTACCAAAACCACCAATTAAAATGTACTTACCATTTGGAGAAAATAACATTGTGTTCTTGCTTTGTTGTGGTAATGAATGAACAACGTTACCCTTCATATCAAAAAATGATATAGTAGCAGGCATGAAACCGGCAATGACACCGAATTGTCTGGAAGTTGGTGACCAAGTAAAATCATGAACTGGACCATTGCTTAAATTCACTCTGACTGAACTACCACCGAGAGTACCATTGACACCTTGGAATGATAACATATACAATGTATTTTCACCATAGTAGGATTTATTAGTGGCATCAAAATCAGTAATAGCAAGACCTAAAATTGCATTACCGTGATCATTCCATTTTAATTGACATGAGTCAGCTTTGAAAAAAGTCTTTGTAACAATTTTTTTCACGATTTTACCTTGGGTAACTGGCCAAATGGTCAATTGTGCAGGTTTACCGGATTTTTCCGGTGTAAAAGTACAAACTGTTGGGAAATCAGCTGGAGAGACTGAAAAAGCAGAAAATGGCACTTCATTTGATAGTGTAGCAAATGGTTCATCGAAGTTAAACTTGCTTTCCACATTAGCATCGTGTGAAATTTTGATTATCTTTAAATCTTTACCAAATTGTCTAAAGACAAAATCATCCATTTTAGAAAATTGTAATGACCATGAATTTTGTGACTTATATTGATATTGATACACTGGAGTTGGTTGGCTATCCTTTTCGAATCCTTGGTTCAAATACCAAATCTTAACATTTTGATGATTACTATCATTAATTAAAGGTCTTTCCCAGGAACTCAAATAATTTCCAGATGGAGAGAATTTCAAATCGTAAGCATCAATAAGTTCTATATCTAATAGAAGGTTATTTAAGTTTTCACCAGTGAAAACTTTCAAATTACTTTTGGTTGAAATAGCGAAGAATCTACCACATGGAGATATAATTGAAGAGATTATAGGAAGATCTTTTGTATTTTCCCAGGATTCACTGAATTCTGGATAACCTTGATACAATTCAATATCTTGCGGTGTCTTCAATACAAATTGGGACGACATTATAAGCTATTTTGATTGATGGTTGTGTCGACTAAATCTTACTAAAAGTGTTCATTGCAATGGTAATTTTTTATGAAAAAAAAAGAAAATTTTTTTATACAAGAGGAAAAAATATTGATGAGAGAAGCATAGAGAGAGAGAGAGAGCGATACAGATTTTCCAGTTTAAATGGGTGAGCAGGGTAAATCCCTTTTCATGTTTATATAATCAATATTATTATCATTTATTAATAACAAACCACTATACAAACTGACCTTCCCCGTATATACCAACGACAGACTGGATGAAAGTTAGTATGCTGATGCTGGATGCGAACCATAGATGCCTATTAATGGTTTTCAATGGTGATAAATTTCTTGTCTTTGAACTGTCGCCGTTATCTATCTTTGTATGATTTTCATCCGGACCTAAGTCCACGATGGAGTCATCCATGATATTAAGCTTGATAGATGGTTTATCGTCACCACGAATTTCTTGCAAAGACAGTTTACGCTGGATAGAATGTTTGACGTAGTACAGATACACTGAAGAAAGAGGGGATAAAATCATGCCATATAGTAAGTAAGGATGTTTCAAAAAATCAAGATTGACAGCAAAATAACTTACACCAAAACCAACACTTGCCAACCCACTTAGCCAATTAGAAACTGTTTGTAATGAAACAACCAACTTAGACAGCTTATATTGTGAGACAATATCCAGGGATGTCAATAAATTCAGGAAGTCATTTCTTGATGATATGATGGAAGAAGTAGTTAATAAACCTGCAGAAAGCCCCAAAGAAGACACTGCAACCGTCTTTGTAATAGCTAAACACACTGACATGGTTCGAAAGAAACAAAAAGAAGGGTCCGCTTATATATATATATGTATCTAGATCTTAGTGTTGTATGGTTTATAACATGTGCAAGCAAAAAAGCGGAATCTTTCTCATGTTTATAACCCACAGGTTGTTTAACATACCAATTCCCTTAAACGTTTCGCATTTGATTCGCTTGCTACCTGATTCCGATCAGTACACCGCGCTGCGCTGCAAAGCTATTAGTTAGATGGCAAGCAACTGGGTAAAATATAAAATAACAGATTGTTGTTGTTCTTGTTATCTACCAATAATAATCATGATTGATATCGAGACATCGATGCCTAATATCCCAAAATCAGCTAAAGACCGTTTTTTTATTAACAAAGCCATAAGAATGTTTCTAATCTTGTTAACGCTGTTACTCTTCGGTCTGTCTCACTACCGTTAACGGGAGCCAACTAGCGCGTCGCAACCCAGCGTTGTTGTATTCCGTCCTCCTACATATTTGCAGTAATCTTCGCGACAGAAATTTCACACAGTACGGAGCAGAGAGCGGTATTTGTGAAAAAATTGACAGCCACACGGAGATTCCCTGCAAATTGAGATGAGTCAATCTCATCAAACTACTTTCAAACAAGAATGAGCAACAATTGCAACAGAATCAATAGTAGTCTCTAGCTCAGTTTGAACATTAAAGGATCACATCAAACTGCCCGGATAATTTTGGATTCATGATCGACCGTTTCCGCTCAAACTTTATAAGTCATCTTTTATCTGAAAAATAATTTTTTTTTCACGTATCTCTCTCTACCCATCAGGAGGAAATTGATCCAGAAATATATATATATATATGTGTGTGTATACGGATGTGTAGAAAACAGTAGACTTATACTTATTCTTATTTTTCCTTACTTGTAGAAAAGCATTCGCCTTCGCAATAGGAATAGATTATATACACAATGCTAAGAACTCAAGCTGCCAGATTAATTTGTAATTCTCGCGTGATTACTGCCAAGAGGTCTTTGACTCTTGCATCTCGTGCTGTCGCCATGAGACCAACCGTTAGATTCATTAAACCAACTATTGCTACTCGTGGTCTCAAACAAATCAATTTCGGTGGTACTGTTGAAACCGTCTACGAAAGAGCCGACTGGCCAAGAGAAAAATTATTGAACTATTTCAAGAATGATACTTTTGCCTTGATTGGTTACGGTTCTCAAGGTTACGGTCAGGGTTTGAACCTTAGAGACAATGGTTTAAATGTCGTCATTGGTGTCAGAAAGAACGGTGCTTCTTGGAAAGCAGCTATTGAAGATGGTTGGATTCCAGGTGAAAATCTTTTCGAAGTCGAAGAAGCCGTAAAGAGAGGTACTTACGTTATGAACTTATTATCTGACGCTGCACAATCTGAAACTTGGAGCAAGTTGAAGCCATTGATCACTAAAGGCAAGACTTTATACTTCTCTCACGGTTTCTCACCAGTTTTCAAGGATTTAACCCACGTTGAACCACCAAAGGATGTTGACGTTATCTTAGTTGCTCCAAAGGGTTCTGGTAGAACCGTCAGATCTTTATTCAAGGAAGGTCGTGGTATTAACTCTTCATATGCTGTATGGAATGATGTTTCTGGTGCAGCCCATGAGAAAGCTCAAGCATTAGCTGTTGCTATCGGTTCTGGTTACGTTTACCAAACCACATTTGAAAGAGAAGTCAACTCCGATTTATACGGTGAAAGAGGTTGTTTAATGGGTGGTATCCACGGTATGTTCCTTGCACAATACGAAGTCTTGAGAGAAAATGGCCATACACCATCTGAAGCCTTCAATGAAACCGTTGAAGAGGCTACTCAATCTTTATACCCATTGGTTGGTAAGTACGGTATGGATTACATGTACGATGCTTGTTCCACCACCGCCAGAAGAGGTGCTTTAGACTGGTACCCAATCTTTAAGGATGCTTTGAAACCAGTATTCCAAGATTTATACGAATCTACCAAGAATGGTACCGAAACTAAGAGATCCTTAGAATTCAACTCTCAACCAGACTACAGAGAAAAACTAGAATCTGAATTAGAAACTATCAGAAACATGGAAATCTGGAAGGTCGGTAAAGAAGTTAGAAAATTAAGACCAGAAAACAACTAATCTTCTAAAAGATACAACTACATACATAGTCAATTGAATTGACAAAAATAACGAAATTTTCACGACTTGTTAACAATGAAAGATAATAAAAATCTTTCCGTCAGAATTATATATAATTATTCATATCTTTTTTTAAAAGCTGGAAACAAGTAAATAGGGTATATAACTAGTTTTTTTTCATAAAGAATAAACCTACCATAGATTAATTAACAATTACCATTGTAGAAGTACCAATCTGCATTTACAAGCCATTCATCCAAACCTACTGATGCAATTGTTAATGCATTGTGCTTGCAATTTAAACCGGCGTTAAAATGTAACCCGTGTGGCCCTCGGTACCATTTTTTCCTCTTTATATTCCGGTTCCAGAAGCTATGCCCGTTCTGGGGAACACCGTCGCAAATCCGGTAACTGTTACTGCATTTGGTACATCCGCTCGCACCAAAATCCCGTTCAGTCATAATTTCCTCGAGGAAAAAACGCCTCGTTAAGAAAAAAATAAAAGCCCGGCTGTTCCTTTTTCATTGTTTCTTGCGGCAATTTACGTAAGTCCGTTCCTGACAACGGCATACAACAGAAGGACTCCTATTTTGTTGCAGCATCCAACACAGATAGTTAGAAGGAGGAAAGGATACCAAATTACATAGAAGATAGTGACTTACCGTCAAAATATCAGGCTGGGCTCTCCTTCTCCTTCTCCCTCCGTACTTGTATAGCCATCTACCAGGTGACCTTTACTACATTCAGGATTAGTATTCGTGTTCCCGTAAATTTCACACTGTTTTGTGTTGCCATACCATATTTTATTTTACTCAAAAATTTGTCATTTCTCAAATCTATTATTTCGTAATGCTTCTATTTCTGCAATGGAGCATAATTTACTTCACGTAGGCTATACATGAATATTACAGTGGAACAAAAAATTTACCTCTTGGAAGATTTCCCAATTCTTAGTAATTTTTCATGACAGATTTACTTGATCCATTTCTACCATTCCTTTTTTCTTCAAAGCCAATCCATTTAACAGTCTTATTCGTATAAAAGGAACTGTAATCACTTTTTTTGTTCGAACTTTGTATCTTCCTTTTAAATACAATCAAATCATACTTTATAAACCTCTAATTGGTCACATATAATCTTCAAAAATCAAATCAATTAAATACTAAATACAATAATGGCTGAACCATCCACAAAGAAACAAAAGACATCTGGATCATCTTTAGAACAATTAAAAGCTTCAGGTACCGTCGTTGTTGCAGACACTGGTGATTTCGAATCAATTGCTAAATTTCAACCACAAGATTCCACCACAAACCCATCCTTAATTTTAGCTGCTGCCAAGCAACCAGCTTATGCTAAGTTAATTGACGTTGCTGTTGAGTACGGTAAGCAAAACGGTAAGACTAAAGATGAAAAAGTCGAATTGGCTGTTGATAGATTATTAGTCGAGTTCGGTAAAGAAATTTTAAAGATCGTCCCAGGTAGAGTCTCCACTGAAGTTGATGCAAGATTATCCTTCGACAAGGAAGCTACTATCGCCAAGGCTATAGAAATCATTGAATTATACAAAGCTCAAGGAATCTCAAAAGAAAGAATCTTAATCAAAATCGCTTCCACTTGGGAAGGTATCCAAGCCGCTAGAGAATTAGAAGCTAAACATGGTATCCACTGTAATTTAACTTTATTATTCTCCTTTGGTCAAGCTGTTGCCTGTGCTGAGGCCAACGTCACCTTAATTTCCCCATTTGTAGGAAGAATTATGGATTGGTACAAGGCTAAATCTGGTGAAACTTACACTGGTGAAACTGATCCAGGTGTCAAATCCGTCAGAAGAATTTACAACTATTACAAGAAACACGGTTACAACACTATCGTCATGGGTGCCTCTTTCAGAAATGTCGATGAAATAAAAGCCTTAGCTGGTGTTGACTATTTAACCATCTCTCCAAATTTATTAGAAGAATTATTAAACAGCAACGATGCCGTTCCAAAGGTCCTAAACCCAGCCCAAGCTAAGAAGGATGGTGACGCTAAGATCTCTTTCATCAATGACGAATCTAAATTCAGATTCGACTTGAATGAGGATGCTATGGCTACCGAAAAGTTAGCTGAAGGTATCAGAAAATTCTCTGCCGATATTGTCACTTTAATCGATATGATCGAAAAGAAAGTTACTGCTTAAATGAATAAATCAAATAAACCATCTTTATATATATTTTTTAAGTTTTAGACGTAGATTTTAATGAAAATGACTCTTTTTGAAAATTGTATTTCTATATGTGTATATATGCAAAATAGTGTTATTATGTGAGTACTAACGAACTTTGTCTTGTTAGACCAACTGCAAAACCAACACTAATACCAGCCGCAATGGCAAGTATTTCTCCTATCCCTAAAAGTAAGCATAAAGCTCTAAACCACATCACGTCAACATCCCATATGAAACCTTTTAGCAGACCGATCCTATGTTCCTTGTTCAAAATTAACTTCAACAATCTATAATCATTAACGCCTCCTCTGGCACCAATTCCGATCATGAAAAAAAATGGTGGACAAAGTAAACAACACATAAGCGTCAAAACTATTCTCCAAACAGAGTACACTTCAGTGAATGCATAATTTCCTGAATCGAATGAATGCATTGATTCGGAATTGAGTCTTTGAATCGGTATATGTTCCGAATTCCTTTCTAAATCGAGATCATGCTGTATGCTTCCCCTATTTGCATCTGAAACATTATCAGATGGAATATTTGCTTGAGTAATAAATTTAGAAAATCTTTTGAAGCTACCATAAGATTTCCTAGGTTTCGATGGCGAGATGCGCTTGTCTTCTTCTGGTGTTTCTGGCTCAATAGGAAATACATCGTTATGTTTCTCTTTCCAACTATGAGACCCAGAAACTTTTATCAAAACTGGGATTTTGGGTATGTTATCTTGATCTTGAACTCTAGAGGCGTCTCTCTGTAAAGCTCCATATTTATTAGTCTTGGGCGTAGAAACAAACAAATTGCTAATCAAGGAGGGGCTGTTAGGACTTATAGAGCCCTTGCTAACGGATGATCCCCCTGATTTATTAGATTCACTGGACACTTTTCTTAGTATGTTGTATCCATGTGGCTTAAATCCTCCAATATCGGTTCCTGCATCAGTGATATATCTAAGGTTTTTCTCCTTTGAAGTCATATCGTTTTTAAGTAATTTCACAGCTTCCCTAACGTCTGGCTCAATAGTATCATCGTATTGAAATAACGTTGAATGTGTCCTTTCCTTGCCTAAATCAGAATAGTACATGCTTGAACCTTCAGATGAAACTTTCGACCTAAGTAACCTGTGTGTTTCACTTTCCATGAGACTTGATGTGAATCCTCCTGGAATGAAATTAGTAAGATCTCTCGTCGAGAGTAATTCGTCGGTACCTGATTCTATTGTAGAGCTTACCAATTTCGATGTTGAAACTGTTCTTGTACTACTATCTTTTAATAGTACGTCTGAGTTTATTATTTCTCTTTCTAAAACATTTGTTTCTTGAGTAGCTTGGGAACTTGTTGAAGAGTTCATTGAGCTGTGCATATCATTGTCCCGTTGGGCTTGTCGTATTGAATTTGTCGTATTACCTTCATCTGTTATACTCATAGAACCATCATCATCATCATTATTGTCATATTCAGAATTCAAAGAATATCTTCCTGGACTTGCATCAAATCTTGTATCGTCAATATAGACTGCAAAAAAAGCTTCGTCTAGGGTATCACGCTCATTTGCTAATTGTGTATGTCGATTGTTTATTGCTAAATGTCGTTGATTAGAAGTTGACGGCACTTCTTCTGTATATAGCGATTTCCTAGCTTTTCTCCTTGGGTTTAGAGAGATTGAGGATGTATCTGAAGGCATGATATCATATGTGTGGGTATTTCAATAATGGACGAAATTTATGCTAGTGTTACAAAATGTGACTTTTCTAATAGAGCCTCTAACTATAGTTATAATGAACTTCTAGTGGCCGAAATACCTTCAGTTAATAAAGAGTTGAGTAATCAGAACCGATGGCTATTTATTACTATCCCAATTTTCGTGGCCTTGTTTATTTTGTGAAGAAGGTAGAAAGCTCCAGATAAACAATGACTTAAAATATAGCAAGTGGAATAGAGGAACTCCTAGGAATAACTTCTAGCTTAGGGCTAGTAATAATTCTAGTATAGTGGATTCCAAATCAACAATCACTTTGGAAGCATACACTTGCAAAATTTCAGGTCGAAATCATCTAAGCTATGAAGGACTAGAATTATACTAGTAAGTGCTGTAAAGGGAAATTGTTTTTTATGCTTTCCAAATTCGGAAAGAGTAGTGTTTATATATTTCCGAAAATAGTTAATCACATGCCTAAAATGGAAAAGTCCATCATATTTTAAATTTGAAAGGGGAAGCTAGAAAAATAAACATATCAATATCGGAAAACGCGTCACATTTTAAGGCTGTAGTATCGGTACATACCACGTTCAGTACAACCAAAGACCCTGTACTCGTTGACGAGCTCAAAGTGAATTCTATAACGTTCAGAAGTTATTGGGTCATTAGGGTCGTAGACAAATTCTTCCGGGTGTTGGTAATAATAGTCATTCGCCTTCTTCTTGTTATTATGTGGCAGCACAGACATTGAGGAAGAACCCTGACGATTTAAAGAAGGACGTGATGCAGAATGTCTTGGCATTATTGATAGTGACGAGCTCGATCTATTAATGTTTCTACGTCTATGGGTAGATCTTGAACGATGGTGTACCCTGAAGAGGCTCAATTGAGATCTTCTTCTTTGCAAATCTGGATTGTTTAAATACTCTTCGTCAGTTTCCTCCGCTTCCTCTTCTTGCGGCAGCGAAATATGTTGTTCAGGTGAGAATACTGGTGATATGGATGCCATTTCTTCGATAGTAGGGATTGGTGCTTGATGGTTTTCTCCGCCAGCGAGCTGTTGCAAATCGTGTATCGATCTGTCCCAATATAGCGCAGAACCGACCTCATGTTCCTCACTACTTCTTCGATAAACTGAGTGCGCAGTATCACGCCGGTCATCGTCCGGAAGCAACCGCCAACCACCGAGGGGTAACCTAGGCCTAATGATTGGTCTTGAAATATTCCCAAAGGCAATACCTCCATTCCTGGTTAAAAATTGAGATATCTGGGGTTTGACATCCCTGTAACAATGCTTTCTCCTGAAACTACTTTGAGTAACTAGACCACAGCTTAAACTTATTTTGTACTGTGCAAACTTCAAGTAATCTGGCTGCTTGATAATTTTGATTATCTTATTACCTTGCGAATCGTACACTGTCCCACGATCAACGTTAATATCATCACGATTTAAATATTCATCTGTTTTATAAATCCAATATCGTCTACCGTACGATGTATCAATGTAACATTTCCATTTATAAATGTCATTCTTCCGGGTTTTTAAGTTATATTTAACAGAAACAATTTCACTTTCATTATTTATTCTCTCTATTTGTTGCCATGCATCAAATGAAATCTCTAAAGCAACCAATGACTTAGAACAAGTAAGAATTGCTGGATCCTGAATAGTCCATTTATTAACGTATGAATTATTTGATATATTGAGAAATTTCAGTTCTTGTTGTTTTTGTTTTTTCAAATAATTCAAGATATCTAAGTTTAATGAAGTATAGTCATCTAGTGGAGTTAAAAATTCGACCAATTTACCTATTGGAATATTATTATGTCTGATTGTTAAACTTTTCAAATATGGATAGTTAATCTTAATAAATATCAGAGCGTCGTTGCAATGGTAGTAAAATCTGTTCTTAGTAACTGTTGTAAAGATCGATTGAGGACTGTTGTAGTTTGGAGCGTTATTAAAACTACTCAAGGAAATTGCAGATGATGATGTCGAGGACGGTAGTAATGGCATGGTTGCTTGATGTAGTGGAAGACCACCTATGTTTAGATACTGTAGAGTCTTATTATGACCAAATTGACATAGCTTTTTTAGCAAGAACGTTGTATGAGCTTCATTCCAGGAGGATGTATGCGATATGACACTAATATTTAGCCATTCTAAGGTACTCATATTATTTTCATCAGTTACAGCTGGATGATGACTGAAAAATTCCAAAATAGCCCTTGGAGTCAATTGTGAACAATTAGCTAATGATAAATGCGTCAGATTTTTCAAGTGTGGTAAACCATTCATTAATGCGCTATCGTCTATTGAAGTACGAGAAAGATCTAATTTCTGTAGCTCTGGCAACAACCTTAAGGTCTTATGCAAAACGAATGATGGAAGGTCTGTACAATCATTTAGTCCCAGACAAGTTATTTGATAATTGTATTCTAATGGATTTTCATGCATATTACCGATATCAGCTGAAGAAGGATACAACCTTCTTAAAGCACTAATGAAGTTATTCGTAAAATTGGGACCTGAGCAACCACAGAAATCTAGTACACTCAGTACTGTTCCAGGTTTTAATAGGAAAAAAATAATTCTATCATCAAGGTCATCTTGTATATGCTCACTGGCAAGAAACTCTCTTAAGTTTGATTTTGTCAGTTTCAAAAACTGCAACAATGTATCATTAGTTAGATTTTTAATCATTTTATTCATTTCATTTGTCCGTCCTAAACCAATTGAAGTTAATTCCTGGAAATCTGCTACCTGAATAATGTTCCTTAATTCATCGTGATAAGAAATTGAATTCAAGAGACTATGAAATCTTTTTGCAGTGGTGAAATTACAGTACCTGTATACTAAAATTCTACAAATATGGTAGAATGTCTTATTTACCGTTAGATTACTTCTTAAAAAGTTCCGTAGGTTTTCATTAAATTTTTCTGATGTACTTGGCTGATCATTGCTCATATAATCCCTAAACTGATAAGTTAGGATCTCATAAACGATTTCAGGAGGGATATTAGACGTTTTGGTAGTTTCTATTGACATGAGGTACCAGTGTTGAGAAGTGTGCGGTTTAATTTTTGTTTTTGCTACTTCCCTTATTATACAAATATATATATCATTTTCATTTTGCAGAAACTATTACAACGATCTGTTCGATGCCGGAATAAAAACCATTGAGCTCCTTCTTAATTAGAGGTCTTGAAAAGATAGATAATCTTTGAGAAGAAACGTTATTGCTTCAAAGACCATCATCTTCAGAAGATAGATATAAGGTGCCATGTCAAAAGTCTTCAGTGAGAAAATTAAGATTGCCCTGATCCAATTGAAGGGCTCCTCTGCCGACAAGAGTGCCAATTTGATCAAAGCTAAAAATCTCATTGATAATGCTATGACACGCGAACCCTCGACAAAGATCGTGGTCTTACCCGAGTGTTTCAATGCACCTTACTCAGTGACTAAATTTAGAGACTATGCAGAAGTTATAAACAGTGAGAAGAAATCGCAGTCAGTGTCATTATTATCATCGATTGCGGCAAGATATAAGATTACATTAATTGGTGGTTCCATTCCAGAAATCGATTTGCAAACGGATAACGTGTATAATACTGCTATTATATTCAATGAGAATGGTGATCTTATTGATAAACATCGTAAAGTACATCTTTTTGATGTTGATATTCCAAATGGAATCACTTTCAAAGAAAGTGACTCATTATCGCCGGGGGATAAGGCAACTACAATAAGTACTCCATATGGTAATATTGGAATTGGCATTTGCTATGATATGAGATTTCCTGAATTAGCTATGATAAGTGCTAGGAAATACAATGCCTTTGCGATGATTTATCCTAGCGCGTTCAATACTGTCACGGGTCCTATGCATTGGCATTTATTAGCGAAAGCAAGAGCTGTAGACAACCAAATGTATACTATTCTATGCTCTCCTGCGAGAGATATGGAGAGTAACTACCATGCATATGGTCATTCATTGGTTTGTGATCCTAAGGGTAATATTATTTCTGAAGCTGGTGAAGGAGAGGAAACTATATTTGCTGAATTGGATCCTAAAATCTTGGAAGAGTTTAGAGCTGGGATTCCATTAGATAAACAAAGAAGATTTGATGTGTATACTGATGTTTCGAAATAATAGAGAAATAATTATTCAGACGTGTATATAATTTTTGTTACAAAAACCCTAATATAGGGAAATTGCTTTAGAAAATAGTTGAATTGTATATGACGGATGTAATTAACTGATTTGTTGAGGGCCTGTTATAATTGGTATGGAAATTCTTAGTCTGTGGGTTACAGGTAATTTTGGAATCACACCGACTAATGTAGTCATTATGAAATTGAATACAAATAAATCCAGATTATTACCGTTAAAAAATTGTGTACAGACTAAGAATAAGGCAATTGGAACGAAAATGAGGAACTTTCTTGAGGGTGTGTACAATGTTTCGCCATCAATTTGTTCCCACATAGTCAAATTATCGTAAGCACCACCATTGAACTCGAATGGAGTACCCTTGATCATGTGGAACATAACGTACGAACCGATCAAGTAAGTGATATTCGTTAAAGTCCAGGACCAATCGTTAGTGATACCAGGTAATAATTTGAAAAAAAGATTTAGTAGCAATATAATGACGATGTGTATTATCCAAGCACCAGGTTGCCCCACCCAGGTAGCATTCATATTGGGTAGCATCTGTTGATCATTTTCATCCTCAAAAGTCTCTTGTTCCACATGCGATATGATACTTGAAGAACGTCTTCTTCTGTGATCCTTGACAGGCGACACCTGTCCCATAACTGCTGAATTATCGCCATTAGAAGGAAATTTCTTTAATCTGGTATCTTCCTCCATTGGACGGCCTGACTTAATATTGACAGCTGTCATCTTATAACACTACTACTATTTATTGAATGGTTTTCTCAGTCACTTTCGATTTATCAGATGCCTCTTAAGTATACAATCAAAACGACGAATCTGATTGCTTTCGCCTCGAACTTTTCCCATTTAGAAAAATTTATGAACGAATTGAGAAACTATGCCCGAAACAGGAAATAGCATGGCTGGAATATTGCTCAGCGTGTTAAATTAGCTAAAGATGGCCTCTATGATTGATTCATTGAGGGTTAGTCAGTTCGTTGTCTGTGTCGTGAATTCCGTTGTATTATAAGTGACAGATTGGGCATCTCTGTCGTTGCGTGTGGTAATGTAAATCAGTCTGAGAAACAGCGTGGGATAAATGATACAGTAGGGGAAATTCCGGTTTCATTTCCAAGGATGCTCATCGCCTTCATAAATGTATAAAAAGTCAACTCCAATGGAGTCAGTTGGCGGTGGATGGAACAGCTGGCAAATATATGTGTTCACACAGCAATGTCCTCACAGAAAATTACGTACCCGTGGTGGTATGGCGGTGCTGGTGGTATATTTGCTACGGTTTGTACACATCCGCTAGACCTCGCTAAAGTCAGACTACAAGCTGCTCCTTACCCAAAGCCTACTATACCCGGTATGATATCTCAAATCATTAGAAATGATTCCTTTCTGGGGCTCTATGCCGGACTCAGTGCGTCAATCTTGAGACAATGTACTTACACAACGGCTAGACTAGGTCTGTATAATTTTATAAAAGAAAATGTATTACCCAATGATTCTATGAACTATCTCTTATTGGCATCCATTGTGAGTGGTGCAGTTGGCGGATTATTTGGAAATTTTGCAGATGTCGTTAACATCAGAATGCAAAATGACTCTGCTTTACCATCAAATCTTAGAAGAAACTACAAAAATGTGTTTGATGGAATATACAAGATCGTGAAATATGAAAATGGGCTTAAGGCATGTTTTATCGGTTGGAAACCAAACGTACTGAGAGGTATACTCATGACAAGTTCGCAAGCAGTTACCTACGATTCTACTAAATTAAAGTTGGTCAATAGTTTCCATTTTAGCGATAACAGTCACTGGACACATTTTCTGTCATCTTTATTTGCAGGTCTTGTCGCTACGACGGTTTCCTCACCAGTAGATGTAATTAAGACAAAAATAATGAACGCATTGGAGGATTCACATGGGAAAAATACTTTCAAAATACTATCACAAGCAATACGACAAGAGGGACCTTCCTTTTTGTTTCGAGGATGGTTGCCCAGTTTTACTAGACTCGGTCCTCATACAATGCTAATCTTTCTCACCATGGAGCAACTAAAAAAGCATAAAATTGGCATGTCCTAGGGGAGGCAACATAACCACATAGCATGCCCATATAGCATCATAAGTCTGGATTATTACTATATACACACATGTATAATACTTGATTATGCGAACGGCATTATCGAATACTTTAAAATGAAGTCGCTTTAAACGCGTACGAGCGGGTAATGCTTTTTACATTTTGAAAGAAAAAAAAAATAAAAAATTTGAGAGATCCAAAAAAAGATTATACAAATAACCACTATAATATCCACCATTTCTTGTGATTGAATTGCATTAGTCGAGGTGCTTTTCTGTGGGAAAACTTACTGGTTTTATACATACCATAATCACAATTTTTAGTTTGGTGTTACAAGTTTAACGACATCTATCTGGTTCAGTGATTTATTTTTTTAAAGTATTAGGTTCAACTTTTATTTTCTCTCTGAAATAAACAAAATAACAAGATGTCTTCCGTTGAATTTGCTCAATTATTGGAAAACACCATTTTAAATCCTGATCAAAATATTCGTTTGCAAAGTGAAACACAATTAAAGAAATTATCGAATGAAAATTTCTTACAATTTGCAGGTCTTTCATCACAAGTTTTAATTGACGAAAACGCAAAATTAGAAGCTAGAATTCTTGCCGCCCTGTCGTTGAAGAATGAACTTGTATCGAAAGACTCTATAAAGAGTCAGCAATTCGTTCAACGCTGGACTACACAGATCGATATCGATTCAAGGAATCAAATCAAGACAAATGCGATCATGAGTCTAGTATCTATCGAACCTCGTGTGGCTAACGCTTCTGCTCAATTGATTGCTGCTATTGCTGATATTGAATTGCCTTTGAATTCATGGCCAGAGTTAATGAACATTATGGTGGATAATACTAACCCAACACAACCAGAAAATGTCAAGAGGGCCTCTCTGCTGGCATTAGGTTATATTTGTGAAAGTGCAGACCCTCAGTCACAGGCTTTAATGTCATCTTCCAATAATATCCTAATTGCTATTGTTCAAGGTGCTCAGTCTTCAGAACCTTCTCGGTCCGTTAGACTAACTGCTCTAAACGCATTGGCAGACTCATTAATCTTTATCAAAAACAATATGGATCGTGAAGGAGAAAGAAATTATTTAATGCAAGTTGTCTGTGAAGCTACTCAGGCAGACGATACCGAAATTCAGGCCGCCGCTTTCGGTTGTCTTTGTAAGATCATGTCTTTATATTATTCTTACATGAAACCATATATGGAACAAGCATTATATGCTTTAACTGTCAGTACTATGCAATCTCCTGATGATAAGGTCGCTTCAATGACTGTTGAATTTTGGTCTACTATTTGTGAAGAAGAAATTGATATTGCTTATGAGCTAACACAATTTCCAGAATCTGCTTTACAAAGTTATAACTTCGCGCTCTCTTCATTAAAAGATGTGGTTCCAAATCTTTTAAAATTGTTAACAAGACAAAATGAAGATCCGGAAGATGACGATTGGAACGTATCAATGTCCGCCGGTGCCTGTCTACAGTTATTTGCTCAGAATTGTGGTAATAATATCTTAGAACCAGTACTAGAATTTGTTGAACAAAATATTACTGACGAAAATTGGAGAAGTCGTGAAGCTGCTGTTATGGCGTTTGGCTCCATCATAGATGGTCCAAATAAGGTTCAAACAACATACTATGTTCATCAAGCTTTGCCGTCTATATTGAACTTAATCAATGATCAATCTTTACAGGTTAAGGAAACAGCTGCTTGGTGCGTAGGTAGAATTGCCGATCTAGTTGCGGAATCTATTGATCCTCAAGAACACTTACCGGGTGTTGTTCAAGCATGTCTAACAGGGTTACAAGATCATCCTAAGGTTGCTACTAACTGTTCCTGGATTATTATTAATTTAGTCGAGCAGTTGGCTGAACTGCAACCATCTCCAATCTATAACTATTACCCAAGCCTGGTTGATGGATTGATAACATGTGCTAATAGAGATAATAACGATTTCAATGTCAGAGCATCCGCTTTTTCCGCATTGACGACGCTTGTTGAATGCGCCAATGACTCTGTTTCTGAATCATCCGCGTCCATATCAACTTTCGTCATGGACAAACTAGGACAAACAATGACCGTCAATGAAGCACAATTGAACATAGAACAACTTCAGAGTTTACAAGAGTTACAATCCAATATACTAACTATTTTGGCTGCGGTAATTAGAAAAAGCCCAACCAGTGTGCATTCGGTATCTGATATGCTAATGGAACTATTCATCAAACTTTTAGAAAAAAAGGACTCTTCATTCATCGAAGATGATGTTTTTTATTCTGTTTCAGCGTTGTCGTTTTCCTTAGGAAAAGAATTTGAAAAATATTTAGAAGCTTTTTCTCCATATTTGGTCAAAGCTTTGAATCAAGTAGAGTCTCCGGTTTCCATTACCGCAGTTGGTTTCATTGCCGATATTTCTAATTCATTAGAGGAAGATTTCAGAAAGTATGCGACTGCTTTCATGAGTGTTCTCGGTCAAATGATTTCAAATCCAAGCGCTAAAAAAGAACTGAAACCTGCTGTATTGAGTGTATTTGGTGACATTGCATCCAATATTGGATCAGACTTCGTACTATATCTACAAGAAGTTATGGCTCTATGTGTTGCTGCTCAAAATACTAAGCCAGAAAATGGTACTATTGAAGCTATAGATTACAATATTCGTATCATGGAAGCGGTGCTTGATGCATACGTTGGTATAGTTGGCGGTTTACATAACAACCCTCAAGCCATTTATCCTTACGTCGGTACAATTTTCCAGTTTATTGCTCAAATTGCAGACGATGCGCAATTATACAGTGAAGATTCTACAGCAAGATCTGCAGTTGGTCTAATAGGTGATATTGCAGCAATGATACCTGATGGTTCGATTAAACAATTTTATTCACAAAACTCTATCACTGACTTGATCAAGAAAACCAGGTCGAATCCTATGTTTTCACAAGCTACGAAAGATACTGCAAGATGGGCTAGAGAGCAACAAAAGCTGCAACTCTCATTATAATTTTTGAACCATTTTGTACACTTATTTTCATTATTTGGGGTCCTTTTTTCATGCATTTTTTTTTCTCTTTTACTATATCACTAATCTTTTATTTCCTTCCCCTTTCATTTTATTTTGATTTGTCTATTTTTTTTTATTATCTTCTCAAAAATAATTTTTATTCTCTATTTATTTCCTCTTCCTATTTTGTTTTTTTTTCTTCATTATTTGCCTTCTCTATTCCTTTTCTTCTTTTTTTTGAATTCTATCAACTATGCCTCTTTTGATTCATTTTTACCACTCTATTCATATCACAAAAGCATACTAACGTAATACTTCAAAACCATTCAATTTTCATGGGGGCTTCTAGGACTCGTGCCCGTGCTCGAGATAAAGTTATTTCTTATCCTTGAATTAGTAAAGATTCATCAATGAATAATGTACATATTCTAGAGTGAACAATACGTATGGAAAAGTTGATGAAATATCGATAGGTCGTTATTCTTTTTATGGTAAATCTTGCCCTGTCACTAGTTCGCTGTTAATACCCGCGGTCCATTTTTGCAGTAATGTGGACACAAGCTTGCAGCAAACAAATAACCATTTCTTGATATGCAATTGTGTGTTGACTGTCTCCATCAAGGGAGCCATTTTGCCGCTAGCACGAATGATATCCTCATTAAGGACCATTTATCACTCCGTAAAGTCGTCGAATCCGTGTACTGTGAAACAAGATTTCTTAATTACTCTAATCTAGTATAGTTCGTTAGCCGCGGTCATTGTGACAGGCACTAAAACTATCATATTTAAAACTAAGGAAGGCGTGTATTCTTTTTTCCATCAGCAAGATCGAACGTATCAATTATGTCAGGCTCAATATATAATAATGTTACAATGGCAGTAGTTGTTATTGTAATATCTTGTGTTCTTCTGCTAACTAGCTTTCTTTTAAATGTCAATAGGAAGCAACATAAAAATATCTCTGCTCGCGAGTCTATCGAGAACAAATTTTAAGATTATCAGGAACCTTATACAAAAAATAAACTTTGGGAATACAATCACAATGTATGAGGAAACAAACAAGCAAAACTCCGTTGTCGCAAACAATGAATACACCCATTTTTGCTATTTCGGTGATATCTGTATAAATAAATAAATGAAATTGTTTTTTTATTAGATTTCTATATAAACTATATGTTCAAAGGAATCTTTTCAATCGTGTTGCAGAAGGGTCCAAATGAAAGTTCTACAATTTCATTTCTAGTAAACTGCAATTTTGGGACATCAATAACAGTGCACGCCATTAAATAGCCGTAAAGTATCCTCAGGGTAGATTCATGGGCAATGATTAGTACATCTTTGTCCATATGCTCTAATTCCAATAGCAAAGGCTCCATTCTCACGGCCAAATCATGGTATGATTCTGCCCTAGGGAACCTATAGTGATACTGGTCAATTAGTGACTGCTTATATTCACAAGGATATGCTTTTTGAACCTCTTCTTCAGACAAGTCCCCGACTGCACCAGGATGTAGTTGTCGGAGCTGATTTCTTTGACGCACTTCAATCCCTTCCTCAAGGAAAAATAAACCAGTGTCATATGTTCTTTTTCTTGGCCCAGTCCATACTATCAAAGAATTGGGATCAAACTCCTCATCGATATCAATGTTCTCGTTTTTAACCTTGATGAATTGTTTTTTCCTAATATTTTTTATTCTGTTCAAGACAGTATCTGTCAGCACCCTCGAGTAACGAACACCTTCTTCATTTAATAGTTCATCGTCAAAATATTTATCAGATGCACTAGTTCCACAACGACCCAAGTAAACACGACCTTTTTTATCTCTCAGATTCATTAAGAAGAAAACAATTTTATTGATTAGATACCCAGAATGATTATTATTTACAATAATTTGTTGTCCAAAATTGATGTACTTAATAAAGCTAGTATTTTCGGCTTCTGTCATTGTTTCGTATAGTGATTCGTTTAGCGCCAATCTTTTTTTGTAATTTGTAAGAGCTTCTTGTTTGTCCCAATTTTTATAATCACTTGAATCAATTGCATTCTCAATGCTCTTGTTAATCAGATCAATGTCTTTCAATATTGATTCTATAAAAATCACCGTCACTCCCCACCTGTCAAACATTTCCTGAACTTTTCTTCTGTCATCCTTTCTTATGTTTAAAGAATCGTAGATTGCTATTTGTCCTTTTGTTTCTTGAAAAAAGAAAACCATATCATTGATTACTTTATCAACCAATTGATTTTTGTAAATTTTCCCTTCATTGCTTTGAGGCTCTGCAGATAAATAGTCATCTGGAATATCCGTATCATTTTTTCTGTATTCTGATATGTGAAATAATTTTGTCCTAACCCCCAGCCATTTAGTGTACCTTGAAATAGCAACAGATACTAGCGTTTTGGATGTTGCAGGCAAACCAACCAAAGCAACTAAAATTTTGCCTGCATGAAATAATCTTCCTGATTCTGTCGTATACAGTTGCCCTGGTGAGACATAATCCTTATCGTCAAAATTTGCCTCATGAATTGCATCTCTAGCCACAAAATCTGTCGAATTTTTAGGTTGCAACGAAATCTCATTCCATCTTTTTACTCTTCGAGCCATATGATTTCCGGTTTTGAGAGTTTCACTACCAAAGCCATTGAAAAGCTCGTCTTCATCAGATAAAAGCGATGACATTTTGTTCTCTGATATTGTCAAAATAGTTCTTAAATTAGCCAAATTTCCTGTACGTTATTTCTATCCTCACTGGGCCTGAATGATAACGATGATGCTGTTTTATAATAATTTGTGGATCCTCATCATACACATCTTTAGTTTCCTTAAAAATCTTAAAATGAAATAAAGTTCAAGGTCCGCAAATCGAAAAAATCAAAATATTTCTAAATTAAGAAGGGCATTGAATTTGTTGATCTGTAAAAAAACTCAAATTTGTTCATTAACACTAGCTTTTCCCATGATAATGTCAGTATTACCGAGATGTTGATTAACTCTTAAGAGTAGTGGCTAAAGTGCTGGATCTTCGTATTTTTAAAGGAAGAATTTTCAATGAGCACATTTAGTGTCCCTAAGGGTTGATTAAGTCGGGTAAAATGATACAGGATAACAACACCAGATATTTCCTGCTTCGTAATTTCTGCAGCTTTAATAAAGTTAGACAAATGGAAATGTAGGATATTATTTTAGACGCATCAGAACTCCTGTGTATACCACTTTTTTCCCACTTTTAATGGAACGGAGACTCCCGCTAATTCGTACATAATTGCGTAGGTACTTAAGACAATTCGATAAGTTTGCCTTTCCAGCAATATAAGACTTTTACGGTCCTCAAAGACTATGGTCTGAACTGTTTAGCAAAAAGTAAAATCATACTTTTCAGCGTGGTAAAAGAAAATAAAACAGCCCCTCCCGGGACTCGAACCCGGATCACAACCACCGGAAGATCGCATGCTAACCATTGCACTAAAGGGGCAAAAGAGTATGATATCCAAAGTTATGACTAAGGAACGCGCTATGCATTCCGGATGGATATTGACTAATAATCACCACCGGTAAAAGAAAATTAATAAGCGGCACTCATCTCTCCCAATTGGAGAAGTATCAATTTATAGCTTTTATCCACAAAGCATTTATTCATCTATTCTGGCTTAATTTACTAACTCATACAAGTGGCTGAGACGGACTTGTTTGCAGACAGTCCATGATCAAATTTCCAGTATTAGCCAATTTACAAATCAGCAGACACGATGCGGCCATGTTCCATGAACAATGAACAATTTATCAAATCTTGTATAATATCATGATATTTTCGTGGAAGCAGTCGGTTTCTTACAAAAATGCTAATCTATAAAGTGCATTATTTTATATATTCGTAAAAGTTTCTTTATATTTTATAATAAGATACTTGCTATGAAGACGGAGACAAAGAGAATCACGTAACCAGATCCTCTCTGCTGCGTTGATCCTGACTTTTGCGATTTACCGTCTTTAGGCTTGTTTGTTCTTTTATGAATGGAATCTGATGTATCCCCTTCTCCAGAGCCAGTACGTGAACTCTTTGACAGTAACTCCTCAACTTTCTTAGCACGTGCGTTACATTTATCATATTTGTCAAACTTATGTAGGCTTCTTGGGTTGAAATACAACTTATTTGCATCAGAATTTGGGCAAACTCCATTCTTGGAGCTTCTCAAAGTATACAGTTTGGAGTACTGCAGTGATAGCTTCTGGGTTATGGAACAGTCAGAATATTCACCATAAATACCTGTTACTCCATCCGCAGCAATGTCTGAACAATCTACCTGGCTACATATATAGCTGAATAATTCAACATATTTTTCATTATCCTCATGTGCTGTCATAATACAAGGAAGGACCTCTTCCAAACAAGAACATTTTAGTAAGTCTGGAGTCGCTGGTAAGCGATCTGTTGCCTTCCAAACCTCAGTCTTTGGTGGACAAGAACTAACGATATCATTCGACTTCTGCCAATTTTTAGCATATTCTTCCTTGGTAGTGCCCTTTGGTCTAGCCTTTGAATACTGCTTCTGCAAAGTATCAAAATCGTCAAGCTCATAAACGTTTTCACCCTCTGCTTTAACGACACCATACCCATTGTCTTCCTCAAAATACATATATACCAGCCCCCCCGACCACGTGGAAGACATTTCCTCACTAAATAATGCGCTAACTTCAGTAAAAGGTCTCGGTCTTATAGCATTACATCCAAACTCTGAAAAGAAAATAGGTATAGGATAGCCTTCAAATTCTTCAGTACGCTCTTTGTAACCACTTGTCCCATATGAAGAGTATCCACACCATTCGTACATGTTAATTCCATAAAAGTCGGCTGTCACATCTCCACAAATGAAGTACTGGGCTAATGCAGCTCTTGTTTCGGCGTCATCATTTGTAGAATATCCCACTGGAATGGCTCTATAGCCCTGTTCTCTTATATGCTTTTTAGTATCCCTGATAGCAGCTTTCACAAATGGAGAAGCATCTGTGTTTGTATCATCATTGGTAACTTCATTGCCCGCAAAGAATCCTAATACGTTAGAATATGAGTGCATTGCGTCAACAACACTCTTATAGCGATTCAGCAGGTCCACATCCCATTCAGGATGATCTCTCGTAATTGATAAATCAGGTTCCGATAAATCTAGGATAACATATATTCCGGCCTTCTTTAATTCTTCCATACATACATCATGGTTTTTGGTTGGATCAACAGAGTAAACTCTGATAGTATTGACGTCTAACTTTCTGAGATAGGGAATGTCACGAAGACACAATGATGTGTCTGCCAATGGGTCAACATATTTAGTTTCGAATATGCCCGCACCCTCTTCCAAGTCTTCCAGAGTTCTTTGTGGTTGGTAAGCAATACCCTTCATAAAAAATTGCTCTCCTGTTTTAGAGTTGAAGAACTTACCGCCATATATTTCGATTTCTGGGCACGTAGCATCGGATACACTAGCCTTTGCAAGTGAAACTATTGATGTAAATAAAAGGAAATTCCCCAGAATAGCCCTCGAAATATTCATTTCTAACTGATTTATACCTCTTCTGCTTTGAAATTGCAACACTAATACGACAAGTATATTTTTTTACACAAAGCAGCAGTTAGAACAATTTATAGAGGATAAGTTATAGCTGACACTTTACTTTGTGACAGTACATTTCTTTTTTTGACGTTGGCTCTTGATCTTAAAAATGACGATCAGACAATTTTTGAAAAGATGATGCGTACAGTATTTGGATAAAACCCTTTAAAATAACTAAAATACATAGACCCTATATATTAATAAAAATAAAAAAACTGAGAAGGAATTCTGTAGTTGATTTTGCATAAAAAATATCGTTTTAAAACACATGAAAATGTCTGTTCATTTTATCAATCTCTTGGGATAAATAAGAATGTTTCAGTCACCTTATTTAATTGTTGACCAAGTTTTCAACGATGGTGTGTGTGTATAATAATGGCCTGAATAGGTCGACATTTGGTAACCAGTATCATTATTGCTGACATTTCTTGGTTGAATTAAGTTGTGGAAAGTACCGGTCAAAGAGCTACCAATGGTATCAGACACGTACGAAGATGCTACAGCAGGAGCAACAATACACACGACGAAAAGAACTAGTACAGCGAAGTATAAACAACTATACTTTCTTACCATACGCTTACGTAGACGTGCTTGTTTTAGTGAGTAGATAGGTGGACGGATTTGACGAGATGGTTTTAACCAGAATAACATAATAGAGTGGAATTTGTCAAATTTAGGTAAGAAAATGAATGGCAAATGGCAAATTAAGATGAAATGACCCAAAACAAAGTCAGCCGCGAAGTTTGATAATTCTATAATCTTGGCGACGAATTCTCTTGAAGGTTGAGTCCAGGCCATGTAACCTAAACCTTTACCATACCATTTACCTGTCCAGAAAGCAGTGTTTGCGTGATCACTCTTGAATTCACGAGTTAACATGGTAATTGTCATAATATGGAAAATTAATCTTTGAATTTGCATACAAGTGATAACACCAAGTAGCATTCTAGAAAAGTTGAAACCCTCCAAAACCCACATGACAATGAAGAACACAATGTGGACAATAACGGCAACACCGTGAGCTATACCAGCCATAACGGAACCGGTTTGTTTACAGCACATACCGAACAATGGACCTGAACAACATGACATACCCAAGGTAAATAATAATACACCGGCATCAACTGCAATAGGAGCAAGAGTACAAATGATAACACGTAAAACAGAGTTAACTCTATCGTCATCAGTTGTTTTGACACCGGTTTGAGCATTAATGAAAGTGAAAGCAATGAAACAACCAGCAGCATAAATCGCACATGGAATAATATCGCTGAGGATTATATTCCATCTCTTGGCTCTTGGAGCATCACCTGCACCCTTCTCTGAATCATCACCTGTCAATTTACGCTTGAAACCAGTAATACGTGATCTGGACATTCTTACGAACCCAATCCATGAATTTCTGTGATACTTGTTATTACCTCTTGATAACCATCTGATGAAATCTCTGTAATCTAAGAAGAAATCTTCTCTGGAGAATTGATGTGGGTTGAAAAGGAACGGAGAGAAGATTAAAGCAGCCAAGGATGCCCAGAACCATAATAAGGCGGCTTGCCAGTGAGCGACAGTGCCGAAAAACAACATTAACATAGATCTCGCACCCATGTAAATTGCTGAGCCAGCGAATCTTGAATATAGAATGGAGAATGGAATACGTGAAGTAGCAAAACCACGACCAGTTGAAATATAACGGGCACCACCTACTGTTAAATCGCTTAACAAAGCAGCAGAATATATTTGACCTGTGAAAACTTCAAACATTGGTGATAATGACAAAAGATGACGTGCGAATCTTTGAGTTGCTTTCCATACACCACGCTCAATCAATTCTTGAATAACCATAGGGATGAAAGCAATCCAGAAGACAATGAAAATGGAGAGTGTGTAACGTCTGACCCAATCAATAGCTGGTGACAAATTATAACAACCAATTGGATACAAAACATCAGTTATAGGCTTATTCCTGTCATACAAACAAATGATGGATTCATGTGCTAAAGCGTGTAAATTAACCAAGGTCAACATGAACAATTGTAAAGATAATTGGATGAAAAGATTATTCAAATGGAAACCAGGATGGGCATAATAAAAAGTTAAGAAACGATCAATTGGTAATTGAGTACCTAGATAATAATATTCACGAGATAACATTTGTTCACCCATACCGGCACCAATCTTGGTTGTGAAATTCAGAATTGTACCGAAACCTAAATCTCTACCTTTACCACATTGATAATATTCAGAATGTTTAATACGACCACCACGTAACAAAGCGTTCATACCGGCGTAAATATCTTCGTTCAAATGTAAACCCTTTTGGGCCTTAGAAACACCACCTCTTGTTGTCATGAAGACAGCATTAACGAAATCCGGATGACCATAATGCAATTTACCACCAATTTGAGCCAAAGTACGAGCGAATAAGGTACCAAAAGTTTGTTCCTTACCTGCAGCAACATCACCAAGTACACCAGAGTTTTCAGAGAAAATATATTCTCTGGCACCAACAATGGCGACTGGATGGTTGGCAGTTTGTTCCTCGTATTTTAATTCTGGGGCATATGGGTTAGTTTGTTCGACATTTAATTCTTCAAATTCAGCTAAGATAGATCTAATCTTCAAACATTCTTCTAAATAGTTATCTTGATTAGCATCAATTAATTGAAGATACTCACCCCTGTAGAAAATTAAGGCATGATTTTGATTATCAGATTTACCATCACCTAGAATTGGGTTACCAGATAATTGAACTCTAAACTTTGGACGTCTACGACCATTTTCTAGGATTTCACAGTGACCATCGATTAAAGCGGAATAGATTCTTGGTTCTTCACCTTCATTTAGTGGAGGTTCTTCATCCAAATAAGCAATTTGTAAATCAGGATAAGCTCTTAATAAGAATTCAGCATTTTCTAATTCATGTGG
This sequence comes from Kazachstania africana CBS 2517, assembly GCF_000304475.1. Lineage (NCBI taxonomy): Eukaryota > Fungi > Ascomycota > Saccharomycetes > Saccharomycetales > Saccharomycetaceae > Kazachstania > Kazachstania africana. The sequence continues at coordinate 1,291,271 of NC_018940.1, forward strand.
CTTGAACTTGGCCAATCTTTGCATAGAGACCAAAAACTTAAACTTTCTTCTTGCCATCTTTTCCAGTTCTCTTTCAAGCCCTTCAGCATTACCACCAAACATTTGAACAATTTCAGGATTTTCAACACGATATAACAGTTTAATTGCTCTAGAGTAATTCATGAAACCAGAAACAGTACGGTACAAAGTTTGGGATCTTAGAGAAGCCCAGATTCTCGTACGTAAAGTGTATTCAGGAGCTGCTGATTTGAAACCGATACAGTAGAATGGCAGATCATCGATTTGCGCCTTCAATTCATCTTCCTTTTCTGGATCATTTTCATCGTTGTTGTCGTAAGCGGCAGTTTCTTCGGCTAAGATCTTTGTATCTTTGACAAAACACTCCCATTCAACAGGATGCAGTTGTTTCAAATATTCTAATAAAGTAACTCTTGAGAATTGATCATCTTCACGAATAATTTCTCTCAGGGAAAGTAATATTCTTTCAGCATAATGAGGAGTCATAACGGTGAATGTTGGCATGTTATCAACAGGTAATGGTTCGGGAATTGGAGTAGCTAAAGATTGTGCAAAGAAAGAGATACGACGCTCGGCTTCGGAATTTCTTGGGAAGAATTCAGTCTCGAAGTTATTGTCATCTTGAGAAGCGAAAAAAGTTGGTGCTCTTAAAGTTCTCTTACCTTCAATTTCAGAAGGAACTTGATGATATAATAACTTTTGAACGTGATCAATGGCCAATAAATGTTCTCTGTACATGGAAATTACAATAGCATTCCAAACTTGAGATATTAAGACCTTTGGTTTATATTTAATTTCCATATCAGTTGTAGCTAAAATTTTGGAGTAAATTCTCTTCGGTAATCTGGTGAAGATGTTTCTCCATGGGGTTAAGATGGAAATACCTAAGTAAAAAGATCTACCAACGGAGAAAATAACATTGACAATGATGTACCATAGATAGGTATCTAAGAAGAAAAGAACGAAATCTGTGGCAACCATTAAACCTAAGGTAATCTTACCTTGATATTTACAGATCTTATTACCCCACCAATACTCACCAGTACATCTCATGGTCATTGTGGATAGGATTCTAATTGGGTCTCTCAATGAAAGAATTAAAAAGAAGTAGGATTCAGCATATTTTGCAGCAAACACAGTGACCCAGACTAAGTAGGACATCCATCTGTCAAGGCCTTTTAATGGGGCAAAAGAAGCTGTGAATGTTTGAGATGCAACGTAACGTCTTGATGATTTTTGCATGTAGGAAGTAAATAAACCACCTAATGGCATGATAGAAAAGAAAATCAAAGTAGCAACAGCAACGAAGAAGAAAATGACACCAACAGCGTATGCTGCCCTCGAGTAGACATCATCTTTATCGTAAGCAAAAATGAAAATAATTGGGGCAAAATTGACGGCAAAAATACCCACAAGGAACCAGAATCTTCTTGAAAGATGCTGAGCACCGGCCCATTTTCTTGGAACGACCATCCATTCACAGATTGTAGCTAAAAGTTGAATAAAGGAAGCACAAGAACCACCCAGAGCTGCAGTAGCCCATCTATAAGCAGGTAAAGGTTGATTGTTCACTAATTGTTGATAGTTGTGAGTGTACAAACTTGGAGCATTGTAAGCAACGTACATCCAATAGACAGAAATATGCATAATCCAGATACGGTTGAAGTTAGTAACTAGATGTAACCATGAACGGGTTTCTTTGAAAGTCTTGAAAAAGACGTCATCCCATACAACGTCACCTAGACGTAAATAACGTTCTTCTACCGGCAAATCAATTAATTTATTTTCATCATCGAAGATGATCTTGGAGATACCTTCGGGATACCAGAATAATTGGTTGACATCATCATAACCGATAACTTTAGCGTGATCTAATTCACGTTTTACGTAACGACCATCTACAATTTCGAAGACTTGATTTCTTAAGAAACGATATAATGGGGTTATTACTCTGTTTAAGTAATCACCTTCTGGGATTGGTTCGGCACGCTGTTGGCATAGTGGGGATTCCAGATAGTCTAGAGCACATTTATAGATGAAACATAAACATTCAGGTGTGAATCTGACTTGATTGGCTTCACCCCAGACTAATAGATAAAGAGCAATATGGCGAACTTTTTCGAATGGAGTTAAATTGTTCATTTTGGCTTTCCATCTAAAATCTGCTGCTTCTAAAGAAATATCACCTTCTAATTTTTCTAAAGTTTCTTCAGTATTTTCACCATTTTCCATGGCTTCTTTCATCTTCTTCTTATTCTTTTTCTTCAATTTTCTTGCCTTTCTTGATAATTTACCTATATTCATATTTCTGAAACCGACGGCGTCATCCATATCTAATTGAGCTGCAAAATACCATTTCTTGTAGTTAGCTGTATCACCACCAATATAATCGGCGTGTAAAGATAATAGAGCTTGATCTGGAGACATTCTTGAAGCTCTTGAATCTAGAAGAGTCATGAAATGATCAAACATATTTCTCATCGAATCCCTTTGAAACCCAAATTTATTAGTCAAATCGATGAAGATATCTTCGATTTGTTCAATAGTGACTGGAGCTTGAGAATCAGCTGTCCAAGCAGGATATGGTTCGTTTGGTAGAGCCATAGCAATGGCAGCTGGATCATACATAGCAGGAGTAGATGTTCCCGAAGAAGATTGGAACCCGTTCTGCATGCCATCACCGTACGAGAGTTGCGATGGTGTATACTGAGGATCCTGGTAATAAGCAGCACCATTAGCACCTGGAGTACCTGGAGGAGGAGGACCATATGAAGAGAAGTCGGAAAAATTTTCCATTTGGTCAGGATTCAAAGGAGGTTGTTGTTGAGAATAATAGTCTTGATTATCGTAATAAGGTTGTTGTTGTTGGTCAGGATATACAGGGTTACCGTATTCATCATAGTATGGCTGTTGTTGCTGATACTGATATTGGTCCTGATCCTGATCCTGATATTGATATTGATCTTGATCTTGTGGATAGGAGGAAGGATCAGGTTGCTGATCTGTATAACCATTCATATTTGGGTCGTTATATGACATGGTATTTTTCAGTAGTTAATATCTATGTAACTGGATGAAATTTTTCAGAAAAGAAGCTTAGAAAAAAAAACAAGATGGAAAGTAAAATGGTTTCTTTCTTCTATGTATATAATAATCCTTTTCCTTCTATGAAGCCTTCTTTCTTTTTAATAAAAGGTGGAATTTGATGTATGGATGGTTTTTTGACCTTTGAATAGATAGTTTTCTTTATTTTTAGTTTTTGAATATTAACGATAGAAATATTTTGACAGAAATATATACAACCTGACTTTGATGGTGGTAGCTAGTAGGTGTTATTCAAGAGAGAAAGGAATTTAGAAGCAAAAAAAATTGTAAATGCAGTCTATAAAATATATAGAAGAGAGAGAAAAAAATTTGATTTGATTTCCTCGAGAGGGCCATACGTTACATATGGACAGAAATAGAGAGAGGGAATTTTTTTTCTCTTTCCTTTCTTTCTGACAAAGGTTTTTTTTTCTGATGTTTTGGCATCGAAACACAAAAGAGAAAGAAGAGAGTGAATCAAGAAATTTTGAAAAGTTACGTCCGTCGCTGTGTGTCGTTCGTGCATTCGTCGGTGTCGTCGCCAGTTGGGTTTCTTCAGATGGGCCTTCTTCCTTCACGCTTTCTCGAGGGAGACTGCTGATTTTGCAGTGATGGTGTGTCACGATGTACGTACAGAAAACCGCCGAGAGAAACAAAAGGAAGAGGCAAAAAAAAGCAATTATTCCTTTCGCCTTTTTTTTGCGTTTCTCGATGATGAAAATGGGCTTTTGTTGCTGTTTTCTCCTTCGTTTTCTGTGAAAAGTTCCGTGGAGGGGGAGGGGAAGGAAGCAGAATTTAAAAATAGAATTCAGGTCCTGTGCTTAGAGTTCGACACAGTGCGGTCCATTTCTTTTTTTTTCTCTGCTTTTTTCCCGCTACGTTGTTTTTTATTACCTCACAAAGTTACCACGAAGTGGGAGAATGGAAAGCAGCAGCAGGCGTGGTGGGAACCAACTGATCGGTCGCGACTCACATACAGCATCAGATGCTGATCGTGGCCTTCATTATGCGTGAAATATGCGACACGAAAACGCGAACAGGGAACGTACTATGGAAATTCTCTCGCTCTCTATTTTTCTTCTGGATTAGTTTCGCTGCTTCATTTCTTCCAGTCTCCACTTCACGTCTTTCCGGACTCATTTTTGTGGGCGCATGTCACTGGAAGGAACATGTCAATCTCAAAGAGGGAAAAGTTACGATAAAAAAATTAAAGTGGCTTGGTCTTTCTTCTTTTGCTCCTATTCGTTCTGAATCAATGCCTCCAATGGGGGCATACTTCCCCTGGCTTGGCAATCAGTTGACCATTTTAGGAATAGTAATGTGCGCTTATTACCCTCTTCTTCATTTTTTCCTTTTTTGAGCCAATCCTCCTCTTAAACCATTGTTTCAATTTGTGGAACCGCCTCCATTTCTTCTTTGTCTCTTGTGTATTACTAGGCAGCACGTGGTGGTTCAAATTGAATAAATCTGCATATTGCTGTGGGGGTAATAATGCATCCTCGTCTTGAAATACAGTCATCTGTTCCGGACATTCTTGAAAATTTATAATGTTACATGGTACTACTGCTGCTGTCGTTCCTGTCGCTGCGCAAGCTGCAACAACAGGATTTATTGTCTGCAGGAACAATAATGGTAAAGCGTTCCTACCTGAAGACTCATTACACATCTCATTGTTTGGTTCTGCTTCTTCCTCCTCTTTTTCATCTTCGTCACTTTTTAGTGATTGTATCATTTCCAATATAGATAGCTTATAGAGTTGAAACAAACTCCATTCGTCAAGTACATATTTCATCAAAGTGTCCTGATTCTTCCTGATCATTCCATATAGAAAATTTAATATCTCTCCATTTTCTCCATAATTCTTGAAAATGTGATCAATTAACCTAAAAATATAACAGTTATTGTAAACTCCATTGTTACCGTTCTTATTTACTGAAAATGACAATAAAAAATCTATTATTTTCAAATACCGTATCATTACTTCCATTTCGTTTCGTATTCCCATCATAATCTTAATTACCTCTTGAGACAGCTTCCCAAATTTCAACTTGTCAATCTCCATCATTTCCACCCTCTTAAATTCAAATATTTTTATCATTTCAACCACTTTATTGAGTAAATTTTTATTTAATGGATCCAATATTACCCGAAACAATTCCTCTACAATAGTATCCTGAGTAACACGTTCATATCTTCTAGAAGTCAGCGCATTTGGTCTTCGCTGTCGTATTGAATAATTGATCACACTGTCATCATTTCCTACATCTAGTATCATACCTATTTTATTCATCTTCCGGAGAATATTCCTCAAATTTGTGGCAATCCAGAGGCCTTACCCTATTAAAAATATTACTATTTATCCAACTCACATAACTTGTGTTTTTTGTCGTCTTCTCTGTATTTCATATTCCATCTTTGTCATTTTATTCATTCATGCCACTATGTTAAATCTTCTGTCACCACCACTTGAAAAAAATCTCTATCATTATGTGGGTACTCACATTGTATTATTTCATAGATGGGTACTTACCTTTGACAATCGTTTTATACGTCCACAGTAAAGGGGCTTCTCAATATCAGTTATAATGAAAGAAGACAAAAAAAAAAAGTATGTATTGAAAAAAAAGAGGTAATCCCAGAGCGGTAGATAGGTATTCCAGATCGGTATATACACAATTCTTCCATCAAACTAATATAGTTAAGTAATGGCTGGTCCTCCACCACCACCTCCTCCACCTCCTCCTCCTCCTCCTGCAGGGCTTGGACAGTCCTCTAATAATGCTGTGACACCAGCTAGTTCTGTCATGCAAGGTCGTGATGCTTTACTGGGCGATATAAGAAAAGGGACACGATTAAAGAAGGCACAAACTAACGATAGAAGTGCGCCAGCTATTACAGCTAATATCTCATCGACTCCCGTCCCTACGGGGCCTCCTTCTTCCGCTCCTGCAATCCCAACGATGCCGGCAGGTGCACCACAGTTAGGTGATATCTTAGCTGGCGGGCTCCCAAAACTAAAACATGTAGACAAATCTGCTCCAACTCCTAATATTCCAACGGGTAGACCTAGCAATAGAAGTCACCAGAAGAAGGCCTCTGTATCCGTGCCTCAAGCGAACTCCACGCCTGCTCCTCCAATACCTTCCGGTGCACCACCAATTCCAACAAGTGCTCCTCCTATACCTGCAGCTCATACACCAAGCATACCCTCCCATCCAGGCCAAAAGTCCTCACGAACTTCTTCAAATCAAAATAATCAGTCTTCGAGTACATTCCCATCAATACCGGCACACCCAAGCAAAAGGCCCACAAGAGCTCCATCAAATACAGTTCCTGCTGCACCACCACCACCTCCACCTCCTCCTTCAATCCCATCTGCTCCTCCACAACGGCCAATATCTGTCTCTACTTCTACAACAACTACTGAAGTATCTAGTACTCCCCTACCAAATGGATTACCATTTTTGGCAGACATTAACGCAAGAAGATCTGAAAGGCATGTAGTTGATTCAATCCCATCAACCTCAACAGCAGGTAAAACCTCTTCTCCTTCTACTGGCTATACTCCAGCTATGCCGTCGGCCCCGGCACCTTCCGTCCCTGCAGCTCCGGCTCCATCAACGCCATCTATGCCAGCAATTTCTGCTCCGATGCCACCGCATGTTCCTGCTCCATCGGCACCCTCTGCTCCATCCATAGGAGTTCCACCTAAGTTGGCAGCTCCACCTCTTCCATTCGCAGTGCCCCCATCTGCTCCACCGCTACCATCTACCACTGCTCCGTCTGCTCCACCACTTCCATCTACCACTGCTCCATCTGCCCCACCGCTGCCATCCACTACTCCTCCATCTGCCCCACTGCTACCATCTACTACTGCTCCATTTGCCCCACCACTGCCATCCACTACTCCTCCATCTACTACTGCCCCACCCCCTCCACCCGCTCCAGAGCTCTCATCTAGTGCATCAACAGCTACCCCACCACCACCTCCTCCACCTCCTCCAGCTTCCTCTTCTTTATCGGGTAATGCACAATCAGAACTATCTGTACCTGTCAGTGCTGGTCCTCTTCCATTCTTAGCTGAAATTCAAAAGAAAAGAGATGACAGATTTGTCGTTGGAGGCAATACAGGTTACCAAACAGCGGTAGATCCAGCTTCTGTTCCCGATGCTTCTGGTCCATTGACAGTTCCATCCGCATCTTTGCCAAGCAAGAGCGGTAATTCATTTTTAAATGAAATTGAATCAAAAATGAAAACCAAGAATAAACCGGTAATACCTGCAGCTTCATCAACATCTTCTGTCCCTACCTCGACAGCACCTCCCTTGCCTTCAATGGCACCACCCGCTCCAATGGCACCAGCACCGCCGGCTATCCCTTCTGCTCCTGCCGCGATAGCCCCGCAGCCCAATACTAAAACTTCATTTTTGAGTGAAATTGAATCTACCATAGGTCATCACCAACCTTCTGTGCCCCCACCAATGGTCCCTTCTGCGCCAGCTCCTTTAGCTCCGTCACTCCCAGTTTATAATGCCCCATCTAAACCGGCGCCTGCTGTGCCAGCAGAAAATACTATAACGACGCATTCTCCTCATCCGCCACCACCACCTCCTCCCCCTCCTGCACCTGTACCTGAATTACCTACGTCGAGCGCATCCCATTCAGTTCCTCAATCCTCATCCTCATTTAGTAAACAACGTCTATTTGCATCATCAGAACCTGTGCGTAATAAAATAAGCCCAGACTCATATACATTAGATGTGAATACTTCAAGAAGCGTAACGACCGATGGTAAAAAAGCCCAACTCAAAATTGATGATTCAAGATTCAATTGGAAAACAAACGTTGCTCAAATGCCAGCACCAAGAAAATTCCAAAAAATAAAAAAATTGTACCCAAGCGGAGGGGGTAGTACTGTTCCGTTAGATTTCAGTCTATATAATTAACTATAAAATATGTACATTTCTTATTATTCCCAACCATTTGCCCATCTGTCCTCCCAGAACGTTGTGTCAAACTTCTCTTTTTTTAATCTTTCATTTACTTTGTTGTGGAAATTACACAGCCAGCTATTAAAACCTTTGTAGCTTGACACATTTGGTCTAGTTTCCTTAAATGCTTTCTGAATTTCATTGAAAGTACTTGAATCGTCCATGGGATAAACTCTCATAAATAAAGCCATGAATCTTGACATTTCGTCCTGTTGTATTTGAGTTGGCGCCTCTGGATATTTAGCACCTATCGCATGTAAAAGCGTCCATGAAGAACGTCCTATCACCTCTTTGGTCGGTGGCGGCACCTTCCTATACGTTCTAGACCCCGGAATCAAGTCAAAAATAACTTCCGTAAAGGTCTCTGTAGATACTTTAGATGCATTTTTGGGTATTTTACCCGTTGCAAGCTGGAAATCTAGAAGAGTATTACATGATCGACAACTGGCGGAGTTCGTTAGTAAGAAAGTATGTGTGAATGTGTTTGTAAGAGCTCTGTACATACGGCTTCCCGTCTTCGTCATATATAATTGTCCTTCCTGTTAAACCCGTTTTCGGTATTTTGCTTGGATCAACCATGGTTATTGTCCTAACTCGTGCTTGGCTCAAGTTATATCCTTTTAATTACTAGAATTCCTGTTCTTCCTATAAATCTGGTATCAACAGGTATGGGTGTTCTGAAAATTTTTGGAATATGCCTTGCGATGAGCTTTAAAAAATCACTGATGGTTCTCAAAAGAGAACTCTTTTATAAATAGGATGGAAGCCAAGAATCATCAGCTACAATGTCCTCTCAGAATCATGGAATTAACATTCCTGGTGTTTTGTTAGACGAATTAAAAAACAGAGATTATTCCAATGATGAGAGATTCAGCAGCACCAGAAAAAGAAACACCAAGAATCAGCTAAGTAGGAAAGACAAGAGAAAACAGAAAAGGATAGATAAAAAACAGAGACAAAGGAAGCCCAGCGAGCCAAATCCATCTCCTGCTGCTGCTTCAGAAGACAAAACTTCGGGCGTTCCAAAGAACGAGATAAATAAATCAAAGAAGATCCATAAACAAGCTGAAGCAAAAACAGAGGAGTTTGGATTACCTTTCTCATCTGACGACGAGTTATCATCAGGCGACTTTGGTGAATTTGATGATGACGATTTAGATGAAGAAGAATGGGAACAACTAAGAGAGTTGGAAGGAGATGATGAACCTGAAGAGATGCAAGATGTTTTTGCTTCTGATAGTGAGGAAGCGAATGAATTAGCAGAAGACGTGAATAAGAGAAATAAAAAAAGTGTTCCCAAGAAGAAGGTAACTTTTGCTGCAGAAGGAAAAGAGGACGAAGAAGATCAAGAGGAGAGTGACGGTATAGAAATGACAGTTGAAGAAACAATGGCAGCATTAAAAGCAAAAAAGATGGCCAAAATAACTAAAAAAAGTAAGAAGAGAGAGAGTGAGGATAGCGCAATTGCATACCCTTCGACGCCTTCAGAGCGTGCTTCTATCGAGAGAGATGAGATGGATATGCAATACTACGCCAAAAAGTTAAATTTGAAAGGGAGTAAGAAGAAATTGAGGGCACGAGATGAATACGATGCAATTGGTGGTTTATTAGAGGGACTAGACTTTTTTGAAAACTATGGTGCCAGTGACGGAGAATATGGTGAGTTTGCTTTGGATAGAAAGAAGAGCTCTACAAAAGAAGATGATGATGAACTCTCTTCTGATAATTCAGATGAAATTGATGAAGCTGACTCTCTGCTTGAAAGTTCGGATGGTACTGCCGATTCAGACAGTGATTTAAGTGACAGTGATCAATACAGTGTTGAAGAAGAAAAGAAGATAAAGAAAAAAGGAAAATCCATACGTTGCACCCAGTACTACAGAAGAATCTGGCTCGTATATTCCTCCATCGCTAAGGAAAAACATCTTGAGACAGATAACGGGGAATCTGCTATAGTCCTTGAAATAACAAAAAAAGTTAAATCTATGTTAAACAAATTGTCTGATTCCAACATTTTGGTCATTATCAATTCCATCAGTGAATTGTATGATTTATATCCACGTCACTATGTCACGGAGTCATTCACAAGGCAAACTTTAGAGATTGTCGGACAAAATACAAAGCTTTTGGATGGATTTCTCATGAATTATGCCGGTGTTGCCTTTGCATTATATAAATTGAAGGGAATACAAATGGGTGCTTCATTTATTCAGGAAGTGGTTGAAAATTTTTTGGATTATTTTTCAAAAGAAATGGAAGATTTATTAAATATTGAAGAAGGAGCTGTTACTGTCATTTCAAAAAGATGCAGTAATATTATAACATTTTTAGGCTACACCTATAATTTCGGTTTTATTTCCTGTAAATTACTATATGATTTGATTCGTGAATTTGTAGCGAGTGCTAACGAGCTAACTGTTGAATTATTGTTGAGAATAGTATCTGTCTCAGGACAACTAATCCGTGGTGACGATCCATCTGCATTAAAAGAAATTTTATCTGATCTTTTAGCGAACGTTAAGTCTATAAAAGCTCCAAGTTCTAGGCTACAATTCCTGTTAAACACTATGACCGACTTAAAAAATAATAGGTTGAAGCCATCGCTACTGGCGACTGACTACCATCCATTAAAGAAGGTACTAATGGGTATTTTCAAATCAAGTGCACTAACAGAACCTTTGCAAGTTTCGCTTGACGATATCAGAAATGTAGATACCAAAGGTAAGTGGTGGTTAGTCGGATCTTCCTGGAAGGGTAATATGGAAACGGCATTTGAAGAGAATTCACAAACAAGAACTAAGGAGAAAAGGGTGGCAGAATCCTATATTAATATAGATGATGATTTATTCGATGATATTCCTGATTGGACACAGCTTGCTACTGAACAACGTATGAATACAGATGTTCGTCGTGCTATTTTTGTTAGCATTATGTCTGCACAAGATTATATGGACGCATTTACAAAGTTGGAAAAACTCAACCTGAAAAATAAGCAGCTATTGGAGATTCCTAGAATTTTACTTCACTGTCTGTTGGCAGATGGTGGTGAGAATGGATACAATCCTTATTATGGTTTAGTAGCAAGTAAAGCATCTGAGCACCATTCTCAATTGTCCAAATCATTTCAATTTTTGTTTTGGGATGTCGTGAAGAAGTTTGAAGACAATGCAGACTCAGATTTAGAGGAAGATGATGATTTTGAAGCTAACGAAGACAAGAGGTTACGAAATATTGCAAATGAAGCTAAGTTTTTTGGATTTCTCGTATCAGAGAATATCTTACAGTTGAACAGTTTCAAGCATGTTCCTCTTATGGCAGGCCTTTCGCCCGATGGAATTCTGTTCATTGAAGTGCTTTTATATCAGCTCTTGATCACAATGGGTAAAAAATCAGAAAAAGCAGGTTCCAAGAGCCCTGACGGAAAAAGGGTATACTCCTATAATAGAGACTTAATGCAAAAGATGATAACCACTGGTATTCAATTGGAGAACAGATCTATTTTACTCAAGGGTTTCAGGTGGTTCATTAAAAATAAACTTCAATACAAGAATTATCTTCCAGGCAAGGAAAACGAAAAGGCTTTTAAGAGAGACAGTAGACGCATAGCTTGGGCTATTTCAGAATTTACTTCTTTAATAGATGACGAGTTGAACGATACGAATTATTGATTTATACAAATCACATGCAATGAATTGAAATCCGTCTAGTACAATAGGAGATTATTCTAACGTTACTTTATATACACAATTACATATCTTTTTTGGAATCTTCAATGGATTTTATGAATGAACGCCCATCAGCTTTTTGCTTAAACTTTACAATGAAAGTGATCAACTTCCCATCAGTATCAACAGTTGGAGTTCTGACTAAGTTATCATTATCCGCAGTCAATGGTTCATAATTGAATGACTTTACTATACTTGTATTCATTAGAATATTACCCATACCATCAGACCTGCAGAGTAACCTGAGTTTAGATTTATCATCTTTTTGTTGCAGTAGTTTCATTTCACCAACACCGCGAGAATCGTAGTTTTTACTTTCAGGATTGAAGACCATTAGTTTAGCTCTTTGAGAAAAAATAACGATTTCGTTTTCTTCACCATTCTGCATATTTATTCCCCTTGGATCGTTAGCATCAGCTTCCTTAGTTTCTTCTGCAGCAGCTGTTTCAGCCTCTGTATTTGCAGTACTTGAAGTTGGTGGTTGAGCGGTTCCTGTCGCTTGAGTGCTTTCTCCAAAGGGTAAAGAAAACTTGAATCCTGCAGTAGGAGTAGATTTGGGTTCGGAAGTAGCACTAGTACTTGAAGTGTTACTTGCTTGACCAAATGTAAAAGAAGGAGCGGCAGGGACATTGCCGAAAGAGAAAGCTGGTTTACCTTCTTTCTTTTCATTATCGCTTAGGGAAGGTGCTCCAAATGTAAATGATGGTTTTGGGGCGTCAGTTATCGTGGCATTTTCTGTATTTTCGGCTGGTTTTTTTCCAAAGGGTGAAGAAGAAATGTTAGATTCATCATTTGGTTTCTTGAAGGAAAATGAAAACTGAGGTTTTCCATCTGTTTTAGAATCTTCGGCAGCATTTTTGTCTTTTGAAGCTACACTGAATGAGAAACTAGGTTTTTCTTGAACTTTCTTTGTTTCGACAGTTGGTTCTGAATTCTTTGCTTCTCCCTCAGCTATTTCAGTTGTTGGCTTTCCAAATGTGAACGATGCTTTTTCTTTTGATTCAGTAGGGTTCGCTTGTGTCATTGAACCAAATGTAAAAGATGGCTTCTTAACCTCTGGATGAGTGGACGTACTGTTTGTAAAGGGATTCCCAGTGGAATTTGACTCAGCAGACCCCAACGCCTTTACAGTAAATGGGTTAGACTCTTCATTGGTAGTATTAGCAGATACATTAAATGTAAAGGCAGTAGATGGTTGCGTTTCGGAATTTGATGGCTTAGCAAAAGAGAAAGTTGCTGGTTGCTTTGATTCCTCTTTACTGGATTCAGTATCATTAGCGGTTACAGCTGAAGATGAAATTGCAGCAACGTCGTTTGTTTCTTCTTTTTCAGCAGTGTTTACTTGCGAACCAAAAGTAAGAGAGGGCTTTTTTATTTCATTAGTATTATCCTTGGCAGTTGTAACTGGCACATTAAAAGTAAATGATGGCTTCTTTTTTTCTTCTGCATCGTTTTCTTTTGCGGCTTTATTAAAATTGAAGAAGGTTTTGTTTGCTTCGGTAGCGCCTGAACTGTTTAACTCAAAAACATCACTCTTGGCTTTTCCTGTGAATGTAAAGCTTGGACCTTTAATTTCTATTTCGTTATCGCTGTCGCTATCAGCATTTTTCTGCTCAAGCTTTTTCTTATCAAAAGTGAAGGGAGAATCAGATGTAGTTGGCTTTGCCTGTAAGGTAAAAACTGGACCTTCAACCTTGACTTCTTCCTCTTCAGAAGAAGATGATGAAGATTCTTCTTCTGCGTCCTTATTTACAGGAGCTAAAGTTGGTGTTATAGATTTCTTTATTTCAATTGGCGGTGATGAGGCGGCACCTGATGGAGCTGTTACTGGTGCAGCAATAACAGCTGGTGAATCTGAGCCGTTGATTGTCTTGAGGTAGGTCTCATACTTTGAGAAAACAGAAGAGAGATTGACGCAAGGGTCTCTATTTATAAAATCTGTTATCTTTTCTTTAAATTGAAGATTTAAAGCCTTTAATTTAGCGCCTTTGTCATCTTTTTCTGGGCTAGGCTTCTTATTAAAAGTGAATGCCTTACCAAAAGAGGACTCAGATTTTGCAACGGACTCTGAGTTAATGGATTTAAACGCCATCTTACGTTTTGGCATCGCAATCTTTCTTTTGCTCATAATATCAGTTGATGCGACGGTAACTGTGGGTTCATCATCCTCGCTATTTTCTCTATTCTCTCTAGTCATTTGAGAGTCGGCAATTCGCTTAGCCATAGCGTACGTGTCAATTCTTTACACTGCTCGTTGACTACAGTAAGTATGGTTTATTCATAAATCTATAAATTTTCAATAAAACGGTAAAAAAAAAAAAAAAAAAAAAAAAAAATAAAAATTAATTGAAAAACTCGGATAATAGTAGTTTTGAAAATGTCAAAAATTTTCTCCGATACGGGGAGTCGAACCCCGGTCTCCACGGTGAAAGCGTGATGTGATAGCCGTTACACTATATCGGATTATATTTCATAAAAATTATTTAGTTCAAAGTGCCCTTAGTTTAACAAAATTAATAAAAATGGCGCACACCGGGACATAATTAGAGGTAACCATATCACAACAGACTTGCAATTTAAAGCCCTGCTAGGCTACCATATATGTTGAAGTTTAATTAAAAATGGTTCATGTTTAGTATTAGATCACAAAGCAGTATTAAATTTCGCAAGAACTAGGAAACGTGCAAAAGTTAATGCAGTATGAATTATTATCTATAACGTTATAAGACTGCAGAGAGGTAATTCTTCTTTTCCACTGTCAACTCATTGGAACAAGCAAGCTCACGGCCTATTGCCGCCACATTTGCCGTATTGTATAAGGTAACGCGTACTGTTACATTACATGGTCACCTCAGAGTTTCTTGGCTTGTTTTCTGGCCCAGTGTGTTTCTCGATACTAAAACAAACAACTCTGAAAGCTTTCCTCGTTTGACTGTTTGTTACACCCATACCGCTACCCATACACCTCATAGTATATTCTGTTTTTTCCCGCCTCTGTTTATCAAAATTTGAAAATAGAAAGGGAAAGGACTAAAATGTTTTCAGAAATCCATGTCTCTTTCTATCTCCGGCACTCCCACAGAGCGCATTTGGCAGGAAATGCATATGACAATTAGGCCGATGGAAGGATAGACACAATGAATTGCAGGCTGCCAGGCCCCCAACACTCGCACGGATACGCAAACGGTGAACGCATTTTGTCAATCTCGCCGGGCCTAGCGTAATGGTAAAAAATATATACAAGAGCTGGTCTTCTCATTCAAGATTGTATTTTTGTATTCTGTATAATAAGCAAGCCAAGTCCGTTTTAGAGTATGTGCAAAGTGCTAAATAGGTCATTTTTGAATAATGGTGTAGCTAGACCAGAGATATCACACGATTCCCCTTCCAAAAAGCGTGGTGTTTATGAATTTCATTATTATTAAGGAATCTTGTTTCACCAGATTCAATTAAGTCACAAGTCCAATAAGCAGCGTAATTTTGGAACTAGAATAATCCCATTTCAAGGAATGACCGTGCTACAATTCATGAGAAATTATCAAATTTTACTAACTTTTAATTAATTTAATAGAACATAAACCATGCCTCCAAAGCAACAAGTATCTAAAGCTGCTAAAGCTGCTGCCGCTATGGCCGGTGGTAAGAAATCCAAGAAGAAGTGGTCCAAGAAGTCCCACAAGGACAAGGCTCAACACGCTGTCATCTTAGACCAAGAAAAATACGACAGAATCTTAAAGGAAGTCCCAACTTACAGATACGTTTCTGTCTCTGTCTTAGTCGATAGATTAAAGATCGGTGGTTCTTTAGCTAGAGTCGCTTTAAGAGACTTAGAAAGCAAGGGTATCATCAAGCCAGTTTCTAACCACGCTACCCAAGCCATCTACACCAGAGCTGCTGCTGAATAAATATAGTTCTATATTTTATAATCACGTATAGTCATTAAATTTTTCAAATATTAAAAAACTATTCTAAATACTTGCCCTTCACCATACTCTTGTAGCTTGGCTCTCAAATGCAGTGATGGATTCTAGGCGATGGTCGCCATTCTTAAACCCTAAGCTTTGTTCATCCGTCCCATCGTTAGTGATGATGCATGTTCGTTAGAACCTGTTTTAATTTTTTTTTTCGCTTTACGAATATATAAAGAGACGCAAGATTTGTACTTTTCAAAAATATACAGTACTTTTCTTACATTTTATTAATATGTTAAAGTAACCAGAAATGTACCTTGGATTGAAACTGCTAGTAAGCTGTTTCAATACATATTGTCATTTCTATGAAATAGACTAACGAAGTTTATATGATTATGACAACTTATGGTCTTTGACCGTTCTGAGGAAGTATATGCAGGAACCATTGTTATTTAGGAATTCTTCGTTTATGATCTTCGTTATATTTCACAAATATCATTATGAGTTCATAATGGATCATTGATAGCAAAACAAGGATCTTTTTTATTGATGAATGGCATTCCACAATTTGTCTTATATTATCCGGCGATGATTCTTCAGAATATGTGCCAGGATTAACATCATGCATCACCATCTGAATTTTTTTTAAAAATTCTGTTTCAAGCAATCAATGGTTTTCTTGGCTTTGTAATTTTAATAATTCTTTGAATTGAATGATGATAAAACTTTTTTTTCAGTTCTGCTTCTGAGCATACAGGAAGATAACCCATATTACCAAAATCAATATCTGAAATTTCAAAGAAAGTAAGTAATTCTTGTTAATATAAACTCTTGTAAAACTGAATTGTCGGTATTGACAACAATATTACTTTTACAATTGCCTTACGTCACGAACAGTAGATGCTTCGTAGGTTTTAATTTTAGCTAAATTTTATCCTTTTTGAAGAACAAAATATTAAACAGTATATTTTAGTTATTTTTTTGATCGAACTAACTATTATTAATTTACATACTATTTTCGAAGTCTGAGATTGTTGTTCATCTTGATCTTTTTTGATATTTTCTTACCATGCGGAGTGTCCTTAACTTCATCAGTTAATAATGGTAATATTTTATTTACCAATTGATTATATAATAGAATGTTATTCTGTCTGGATGAAGCTAATGCAGTCTGTAGAACGTAATTCCCATACTTATCATTTAATAGTACATTTATTGAATTAAAAGTGTTACCTTTTGCTCCATATGAAAGAAATTCCTTTATAATCACATCTGCCACATTTGGATTCTTTAGCAATAACTCAATGATATTAGAACTAAATTTATGGTTCGAAATGGTCGTCAATTTCCCCTTCAAATTATTCAAAATATCAAAAGTGTACTTACATGAGTAAATGTTTTGTTCCATTTTAATAATATATTGTATGACATAATTACCATAAGCGTCAAAACTTAAACTTTCTGCATTTTTAACTATATGCCCAATTAAAGTCGCGACCTGATTACTCGTGCCATAATCAATACAACGTTGAATAATACAGCATCCAAACTTATCTTTCGATATTGAGATACAATTTTGTAACATAATTTGATAAATTCCTATCAACGCTTCTGGATCGAATTTCGCCAGTATTTTTTGAATAATATGATTACTGTTAGGATCATGACAAAATTGGATTAAATCATTATCAATTAATTTGATTATTTGCTCTTGTTCTTGGATGGTTTCTACACAATCAACCAAAGATTGAATGACCCTTGTTCCATGAATATCCGTAGCAATAGAGTTGAATTGTCCCGCAATAGTTTTCAATAAATTTACTCTATTTTCAAGACTAACAGAAATGATTAGCTTTTGAATAAAGTAGTTACCATATGAATTCAAAATTAATCCTATTATATCCTTCTCGATAATCTTATAAATCACATCAATCTCGTGACGGTTCAATTTATCTAAATATGACTGCAAAATCTTGCAAGTCTGATAATCTGTTGCTAAATTAATTATTTCATTTTTATCAAATTTATAGCTACTTTTGCCATTTTGCAAAAACTCTTGATAATCACACGAAGATCTTTTTTTGGCTTTATTCCCACTATGACCTGGATAAAACTTTGAGAATTGAGATGTCCCTGGAAACCAGGATGATGAGACTGTATTCCATGAAAGGTCAGTAGTGAAAATGGAAAGATATAAACTCAGGCAATCACGATTTATGGAGTATATAGGGTCTGAATCCAAGGTCATTGACATTGTCTGATTTAGTTCATTTCCAAAATCTTCTGATTTTTTATAGTCTTGATTTAACAGTAGTAAATCTAGTGTCAACTGTTCGGAATGAGCGTCGCTTACCTTTAAATTGTTGGTTTTTGTATGACACCATAAGCTATCACATTTAAAAATATGTAAATCCATAGAATCATTCTTTAGTCCACTCACAGTGGTGAAGTTATTAAGCGTGGCTAGTTGCTCTTTGAATGCGTGATTGATCATTATTTACAGAAACGAGAATGCCTAATATATACATCCTATATTAGTGAGTGGCCTATTCCCGTTGTTAGACCTCATAACCCCAATTTCTGTTAACTATAAAACTCTGTCACACTTTTTGTGACTATGCTTAATAAATTTTATAGTCCTGTCACTTATCATCATACCGTGAAAAGAAAGAAAATTAAAGTCTATCCAAATCCTGCCCACTCAACAGAAAAGAATGAGACGTCATCCTCCTTATTCAGGAGGAGATTTTGTACAGTCCTGTCGCTTTTCTCTCGGTTCCCATGCTTTACACCACCTATGACCCAAAGTTTTTTCACTGTCGTTCCTAATCTTGCACCGCATGCCAATTCTAACATATCAATTGGTTCGTTATAGTAATCTAGAGCATTGCGGACGGTCATGTGTGAATGGTAGTTGAGAGGATCACCGGGATATGCTATATATTTGCCCCCAAACCTTGCACCTGGGGACATGATATAATTCTGTTCCCTTAGTGATTGAAAAAGGAGATAGTTGTCCCAGGAACTGTAATTAGCAACAAGGTAATTTATGATTTTACCGCTTATTTGCTGGTTACTAAAATGGTTCATAAGGTCAGAGGTATCTGATGTTCGTACGAACAAGGATGATTCTATCAATGCATTTGATTCCGATGCACCTTTGTCAATTCTCGACTCTATCCCCAGTTTTTTCATTTTTAAAATATGTTGCTCTTGCTTATATTTCTTTTGTAACTCAAAAGATTTCTGCAAACGTAGTTTCGATTCTTGCTCCAACTGTTCACTTTGCGAATCTAACAATTCACTAAACCTTGATGAGATCGGTCCATTCATTACACTGAACTTAGCACACCCATTTATATACAACCATATAGCTTCTTCTACCATTAATTTTAAAGGAACCGATAGAAACAAATTCTGTTGCGTCGCCAGAGGCAAAGTACCTGACAGAGTACCAGTGATACCAATTTTCCTGATCGCTTCTATCGACGCAATGTCGAATATTAGAGGCGACAAGATAACTTCATTGGCATCTTCTGACACAAACACCTTTATCTCAACAGGCTTCTGCTTTAAACCATCCATTGATACACACTCCTCGTAGCTATATGAACCATCGACTGCCAACTAAAAGAAGAGCTCATCGCAATTTTTCTTCAATATCGAAACTTCAAGACCGGAAGCGTTACCCTGAAACAACTACGCGAAACTTGTCAGAAATTGAGGAAAGACGCGTAACGAGGAAGAATGAGATTAAATACCAACCAGTTCGATCGATTTAGTGATACATCAACATTTCATACCATCATACATCACCTCAGTGAGTACAGTAAACTATAAGGTACATATTTACTCATAATGAACAATTTTCAGTTAACTTCCGGTGATTTTGTCAAACTATTCACTGATCGTGCTAGATACAATAATCCACACAATGGTGTTTATCAAGTTTCCAATACGAGAAAATCAGATGCTCATAATTCGAACAAGAAAAACCTGGTTATGATGTCTGACGGTACTTACCATATGAAAGCCTTACTAAGAGATGAAGCTGCCTCAAAGTTTTCCTCAATGGATTTGAAAAGAGGTGATATTATTCGTTCCACGAGTACCGAACCTGTAGTCGTGAGAGAAAAGAAGAAATTTGTCATTATTATCCATGATTTTGAAGTGGTGCAAACGGGTATGGATATGATTAATGATTCTACAAAATTTATTGACTCATATTTCAGCGAACATCCAGAACTTGTCATCAATGATAGTGAGTCAGGTGAACCTCCTTCTGCTGCTGCTGCCAATTACAATAATCCAGTTCAACCACCAGTTCCACAACAACAAAATCAACAATCTGTATTCCAGCCTTCAAGTGGTACCTCTCAAAAGAGCAAACCTATCTTTGCCATCGAACAATTATCACCATATCAGAATATATGGACAATTAAAGCCAGAGTCTCTTATAAAGGAGAAATTAAAGAGTGGAATAACCAAAAGGGTTCAGGTAAACTTTTCAATGCTAATTTCCTTGATACTTCAGGTGAAATTCGTGCTACAGCTTTCAACGAATGGGCAGTAAAGTATTCAGAAATTTTACAAGAGGGTAAAGTTTACTACATTTCAAAAGCTAGATTGCAGCCAGCAAAGCCACAATTTTCCAATCTTTCTCATCCATACGAATTAAGTTTAGATAGAGACACCCAAATAGAGGAATGTTTTGATGAAAGTAATGTTCCTAAAACCCATTTTAATTTTATCAAATTAAATAGTATACAAAATCAGGAAAACAATTCCACTATTGATGTTATTGGGATCATTCAAACCGTAGGACCACATTTCGAATTAACATCAAGAGCGGGCAAAAAATTCGATCGCCGTGATATAACTCTTGTTGATGATTCCAATTATTCCATTCCTGTGGGGTTATGGAATCAACAAGCAATTGATTTTAATTTACCTGAAGGATCAGTGGTAGCAATTAAAGGCGTTCGTGTTTCAGATTTTGGAGGTAAAACATTGTCCATGGGATTTACTAGTACCCTTGTACCAAGTCCTGATATAAATGAAGCATATTCCTTAAAGGGCTGGTATGATTCTGTTGGCCAAAACAGTAACTTCACCTCCCTAAAGCAAGAGGCGGACGGTTCAAGCTCTGTTAATGGTGGTGAAAATGCGACAAAGTTTATCTCCCAACGTATAACAATAGCCAGAGCACAAGAAGACAACTTAGGAAGAAGTGAAAGAGGCGATTTTTTCAGCGTGAAAGCAGCAGTTAGTTTCTTGAAAGTTGATAATTTTGCGTATCCAGCGTGCTCTAATGAAGGTTGTAATAAAAAAGTGCTGGAACAATCTGATGGTACATGGAGATGTGAGAAATGTGATATAAATAATCCTTCACCAAGATGGAGATATGTGTTGACAATTTCTATCATGGATGAGACTAATCAGTTATGGTTAACGTTATTTGATGATCAAGCTGAACAATTATTAGGCACAAGTGCAAACAAGTTGATGGAATTAAAGGAGACTGATCCTAATCAATTCACTAAAGTCACTCAAGCTATTCAAATGAACCAATATGATTTCAGAATTAGAGCTAGGGAAGATAATTACAATGATCAGACCAGAATTAGGTATACTGTGGCGTTCTTACACAAGATAAACCAAAAAGCAGAAGCTGATTATTTGGCGGATTATTTATCAAAATCTTTAGTAGTATAAATATTTTTATGTAGTGTTAATCTGAAAAAAGTTGAAAAATCTAAAAAAGTGAAAAAAGATATAGAATTTGTTATTGATAAACTACTAGTTGGAGTAGCTGGATATATATTACACGATCTTTATCTAATTTTGTTGAATGCATTAAACATTGAAGACGTATCACTTAAACTTCTATGTTTTTGTTTCTCAAATAGTTTCCAATACCTTAACGTTTCATCTCCAGCACCAGAAACTATCGTAGTTCCATCTGCAGATAACGTTAGATGAAGAACTCTGAAACTGTGACCCTTTAAGATTGCAATGGGGTCTAAATTTGGATAATTCCATAAAGTTAAATTATATTTTGAAAACCCATGTGAGGTTACAATTTCGTCGGTATTCTTAGACCAGACAAGATTACAAACCTGTGAACCTGTATCGACATCATTTAATTTCGTCATATTATTGACATTCCATATTTTCAAGTGTCTGTCTGCTGTACCACCTCCTGTGGCGAGAATTCCTCTTTTATGAGATGACCAATCCAAAGCTTTTACAGCAGCTTTATGTTCTGTCATGGTCATGAAAGGTTTTGTTGAAGTACGATCATATACGTTGACAATATTGTCATTACCACCAGATACTAGTTTATTTTCATCAACATTCCATTTCAAACCGCAAACTTCTTGTGAATGACTTTCAATTTTTTCAAAAAATGGATCTGGTGAACGTACATCTCTGTGTAAAATATTATGATCCCTACTACCCGAAGTTAAAATATAACTATTCCATGATAAACATGCAACTCTATCTGAATGTCCCAACATTGTCCTTATACACTTCTTCTTATTGACATCAAATATTTCTACGATACCGTTACTTTGACCCACGGCCAGATGAGACCCTGACCCCACCCAATTTAAACTGGTATACTCATTTTCAGTATCACAAAGGTGTATTACCTCTCCATTAGAATTGTTTGTTAGAAAAATCGATTTCCCCAGAGCCACAGCTAATAAATCCGTTGAGGACCAATCTATTAGATCATAATAGAAGTCATCAGCCAAAGATGGTGCATCTAATACTCTATATGGAATTTTAGCAATCTTTCTGTACGTTTTCTTTGGTGATAGTAGTAATTGCTTAGACTCTGGACGCATGGATGAGATAGAATCGAAAAATTGGGAATTTAAAAGTGTGGTAGTGGACGGCCTCGTTTTCTTTGGAGAAGATCTGTACGTAAGTAAGCTTACACCCCTCATAGAATTGCTTGATGGTCTATATAACTCGTCCGTATTGCTACTGTTAGTGCCAATTGTGAATAATCTCTTTGGGGTAACTGGAGAAGATAAGAGATCGGAATCATTTGCCTCTTTCTGAGGGGGAGATAATGGAGTGGATAGTATCGTTGTCTTTGTATGTTTTATTTTATCTATATTCGACTCTTTATCATTAAGATCCTTCGATAATAACTCTCCAAATATTTCATTTTTCAACACAGTATCGAAGGTTTCATTAGCCTGTCTTTCTCTTTGTAATTCAACTTGATCTTCTGAGTTCACGTTTGAGTTTGTGAATGAGGAATTTGTAGAATTTGCAATTGAGTTGATAGAATTCAAATTAATACTTGTTCGTGAAGGGAGAAATCTGTCTGTATAATCAGTATTTGTAGTTCTTGGACGCCTTGTTGGAGATGCTAAAAGGATTGAGTTGGCTGACCCAGAGGAAGCAGAAGAAGAAGAAAATAGTGATGTATTCGTAGAATACTTCTCATTTATCCGCTTAGTGTTATGCCCCTTCAAAGGAGATGCACTGGGAGTATTGCTCATGAAAGGATTATCAAGCATGATCCTATCTAATGCTAATGAATATTGTCAAGTGTGAATATGTAATGGTCTGAAAGTGTCCTATCTACTCTTTTTCCCACAATCTAAATGATCAACATTTGCATTCGATTTTCTCGATTTCGTCTTGTGTTTATTAATTTGATATTCGCTAAATGAAAATTAACACACTATATAATACAAGATCGCCTCAAACGAGGTGGTATATACATATGAAGAGATTTGCTGCTTGAAATGAGACACTGGCTGGCGGTGGTTAGAAGTGCTCGTGACGCCGTTGTTTCATCAGTACTATGCGACTGTAGTCCGTCGGTATGACAAATTGCTGTTGCGAGATGTCGTTACTTCTGACGTCGAACTTGTCTCTTGTAATGAGATCGATTTGGATATTGACCTCGTTGTTGAGAAGAGTCTTGATTTCGTTGATCTGCAGTTCATCGTCGTCGTCGAATTCGTTCTCCTTTTCCACATAATCGACATTTTCGTCGACTTCTTCAAAATCTGGGGCTAGTGCACTCCATTTCGGTGGTATCACTATAGACCAGCAGTAGATGTTACCTGTTTCGAATCCATTGCTCGCAATGGTCATCGTGTGGAAGTTCCAGTCGATATCCATGAGCTCTTCTTCCGTACCTTCAAGGACCCTGACTAAAGTCCCCGTATTTGTTTCCCAAAGGTACAATTCATGTGTCGACGAACCATGCGTCGATGCCACGAGGTAATCGCCTGAATTCCCACTGAAGAAAATGCAATTCCATTGCAATTTGTTAATGACGTCTTGATACTTATGTTCCAATTCCATCGTGACTTCGTCTGTGAGAAACAAATTGTACTGTCGAATAGTTCTATCAGACGAATTTATGGCCATTCTGTCTCCGTTAGATGAAACTATTATATGCTTGATATTTGAATTCGAAATTTTCATGGAGTAGATCAATTTAATCGTTCGATTCGGATGTTCCAGTCTATAGAAATTGATAAATCCCTTTGACGTCCCTGTTATTATTATAGTACCACTATTTGAATTCGGATGTAACGTACTTGTCAGCACATACCCCTGTTCGTTTGCAATTTCCACCTCGGTGTCACCTCGCAGGGGTCTAATTTTCCCTTCTAACTTGTTACTTTCAGAATCCAATTCAAAATCAACTAAATATGCATTTTTCTCCTCGTACACAGTGGCGACACAACTCAAACGGTCACTATCAATCCAATTACACCCCCACACGGGTCCATCAAAACACACAGACCCGCATGGCTCATCATCTAGATCCAGATCCCACACTTTGACATGCCAATCTCTGGAACATGACAACAAATACTTGCCATTATAACTCCAATCCAAACCGTAAATAGCCTGGTTGCTGAAAAACAGCTTGATCGGCCTCATAGTATCCATATCATACACTATAATGGTCCCATTGTAGCACCCTACAGCCAGATAGTCCCCAAAGGGACTGAACCTCAAACATGTCGATTTCAACGGATTCACAATCGTATTCGTCAGTTTTTCCGGGTACTCCTTCAACACACTAAACGGATCCTGTAATAGCAGATTCATGGCCTAATTATACGCTTGCCAATGCCCTCAACAAGCCTCGATTTAACTGCCAAATTTTTGCAGCAAAATTTCTTTCGATGCGATTTTTATAAAATTTGATATTCGTTTCTTATGATGAAAATGACGGGACACGTTAGCTGCTTTTTCTAATAAATATTGAAAATTTTGTTTCCAAATCGTTAAATTCTACATGCATTGACAGGTTTTAGGAGATAGATATCGAGATTGAACTTGAATTCCAATGATTAAATTAGTGAATTTGGTGGCATTATTGGTGACCTTGATAGTCCAAGTCCAAGGTTTCTATTTTTACACTTCTTCCAACGAACGTAAGTGTTTTCATAAGGAATTGACAAAGGGTAATTTATTACAAGGCCAATACAAATTATCAGCACAACAGAACGATGTCAGTATCACAATTGACATCGAAGAAGTCTTTGACAACAACCATCGTGTTATGCATCAAAAGATGGGCTCATTGAATGGTGAATTCGCATACAATGCCCTTGATTCAGGTGAACATAAAATTTGTTTCCAAACTTCCTCTAGTTCATGGATAAATAAAGAGAAGAATATCAAATTTGAAATTGATATGGAAATTGGTGATGATCTTGATTTAGATTCTAAGAAGACTGCCACTATAAAAAGTTTACAGAACAAAGTTTTTCTTCTAACTGCTAAAACTTTACAGATTAAAAATGAACAAAGATTAATGAGAGATAGAGAAGCCATGTTTAGAGATCTTTCTGAAAGCTGTAACTCAAGAGCCATGTGGTGGACTGTTCTCCAAATCGTGGTCTTAGGCGCTACTTGTTTCTGGCAAATTAAGCATTTATCAACATTTTTTGTCAAACAAAAAGTCTTATAGATCATCTTTAATGTACTCCTTTTACATAGTGCTTTTCTTAGCTAAAAGAAATGTTTATCTTTTATTATAAATTATATACAATTCGATGTCTAAAATATGAAAGTCGATCTAAAGTTTTCAACCGCAGTTTCATCAATTTGTGAACTGTCAATATTTGAATTAACTGGTTGTTCAAATTCAAATGAAAACTTTTTCTCTTCAGTTAATTTTGGTGCAAATTTAATGTTTAATGGTACAAACGAGCTATTACTCTTGCCTTCTTTTGTAGAGACATCCGGAGTCTGCCATGTTGGCTGCACAGGTGATGGTTTCTTATCTTCTTTGATTTCTACACGTTCAGGCTTCTTGTCAAATTTAAATGTGAAAGCCGAAGCTTGCGGAACTTTTAATGGTTCTTGTGGGACCTCCAATGGTTCTTGCAGTTTCTTATCCTCTTCGTCTTCATCACTTACTGCATTTACACTTGAGCGTAATGATGATGATCTTACAGGTTTGTACATATTGAAATTTGAAGAAGAAGTACCATTTGAAGTGGCTGGAACCTCTTTTTTCTCCACAACAGGCACCACTGGCGCTTCAATTGGTTTAATGTCCTCTTTCTTTTCAACTGTTGGCCTCTTAAATTTATGAAGTTTTGAAATATGTGATGAATAGGGATTGGCTAAATTGGATACATTGACATTTAGCCCCGAGCCATCATTAGCTTTCTCTTCACTGTCTAATAAGGAAATCAAAGCTGAAGCAGTATTACTTAGTTTTTGCTTGCTATCGTTGACACTGGCTGGTTTCCTCACGCTATTTTCATTCGATGCTGGTAGTATTTTTGTTTCCCTTGGTGTATTAGCAACACTGTATTTATAGACAACGGTTCTGTATGGAGTTGGCATATTCGAGTAATTAAATACACGCCTTGTCGTGGAAGTGGAACTAGTCATTGAGTGCATGGATACATTTCTCTTGGAATTTTCAAATTTTGGTGTAAATGTAGGTAAATTGAAATTGGATGAACTAGAAAGTATTCTTGAACTCTTTAAAACTTTTGGAGTCTCGAAATGATGCCCATTTTGCTCATTCCTAGTCGTATCCATTAAGTTTGTATTATCATCGTCTTCGTCGTTAGCAATATGCTGTTTGGATTTATTTATTATTGACAATATTCCTTCAATTTCAATTTCTGATAATGGCGCATCACCCTTTTCAGCAAAGAATCTGGAAAGTCTCTTGTTTGAGTTTATTGTATCATCAACATTATCATTGACAAAGGTGGATATATCATGATTTTGTTCTTCTTTTTTTATAGATGTCGTTGTTGTCTCACTAGCGTCAAAAAAACCACCAGGTACAATCACATTCGAAGTCCTGCTCCTCCTCTCAGATATAGATCTCTTTGGACCTCCCTGAACGCTATTCTCATTCTCATTGGTGTTTGTAATATTATTCAATTTATCAGTAAAAAGATTTTTAATTCTTCCCATAAACGAAGTCTTTCTGTTCGTCACTCTCGAAACTGGCTTCCTATACGGAGCCACAGATTTTGGATTACGGAATGAGCCTGATTCTTTAATGGACATGCCAGTGCTGTCTTCCTCTATACAAAGTGAGAATGCTCTTTTGCACATTGCAATTCAATTTCTATTTTTTTTTTAATTTAATATCGCAAGCATCTATATGAGAAAAATTTTCGATATAATAGACAGACCGGTGAAGTGACAAAATCACAGTTTTAAGAGTTATATACACATACTTACAAATTCTCTAGATTTGAACGGATGGTGGTAATCTATTATATCATATTCTCATTGTAGTCTCTAAATCGTCAATGAAACGTTTCCTGCCGCTGCCGAACCCACGTCTATGTAACCTATCGGATTCTCTCTTCAATCTCCTTAAGTTTCTCTCCTTTTCAATTTCACGCTTTTGAATCTCTTGTTGCGTCAAACTTTCTACTTTAGGACACCAGCTGATACCCAGCTCGTCTATGTCTAGTCTTATTCCGGATAAATAGCCAAATGCTGCGTCATTATTCAAGAAATTGACGTCCAAGCTACTACCGACTAGATTACCTTCAATCCAATCCTTTTTGATCTTTATCAAAGAATCGTATAGAGAATAATTCAATATTGGTAAGAAATCCCTTGTTAATCCTAAATCGCATACAATTATTTCTGCAAATATTTCGGGTGTGAATGAATCGTCACTCAAGTTCCATTGAAAATTGTCCTCATAGAATTTATCATTTAAATTACAGGTCAAATTGATGATTATATGTAAATCTGGTAATTTTACCGCGGCAAATTTCTCATAGCTTGTAATAGATTCATTTATGGTGTTAATAATTTGATGATGGAAGGAATCATCACTGTTTGAGATTGGTATGTTGAGATCTCTACAATATATCGTGGCAAATTCATCTGGTGTTATAGTATTGTCATTGATATCCCAAGTAATGTAATCATCGATAATGTTCCCACTGAATTCCAGATTTAGGTGTATTGGTATCACGATTGGTTGTTGGTTTTCTGCGGAGGGTTCGATATTTAATCTGTATGGCATGGCAATCTTACTCTGCAGAAACGTTTCTCTGATCTTTGGATATTTCAAGATATTCAATTGATCATCCTGTTCGTAAATGTCTGGTAATAAATTTCTATCCTTTAATTTGAACTTGTCCTTTTCATTATTATTATTAGTGTCATTTTCATTCGTTTCAGACCTTTCATTATCATCCACGCCCATGCTATCATCCTCACTATCATTCTCCGAATTACTTTCATTGTCTTCGCCATCATTGTTCCGCATCAAATCATCCAGGAGATCGTTATCAAATTCGGCATAATTCACCACTTTAGCTCTCTTATGACCTCTGGCAGGTTGCGCCATTATAACAAGAGGTATATCGTCATCTTCATTTCTTATTCTGTTATGGAAATTCGTCAAATAAGCTTGCGGCAAAAGTAACTGCTGATTCGTCTGTTGAATTGGCGACATTCTATGTTGTAATATATTCAAAATCTTAGCCTCTATCCCTCTTAAATACACACACTCTCTCGTAAGCTCTCCTAATATCAAACCAGAACTGCTACTTCTCTCTCTTTTTGTTGACAGAAGAATTCAAATTTCATTTTATTTTTTTTTTTGTTTTCGCTCAGCGAGATTGAAAATTCAAACGTCACGTGATCTCGAAATATTTATCCATATATACATATTATCAGTTTGAGTTGTACTCATTATAGGGAAAACTGGCGGAAAGTATAGCAAGAGGTTAGCTAAAAAGCATCGTTATAGGCGGATTTGTGACGACTGGCGTATATTGTTGCGTGTGGTTATTTATAGTTACTATTTATTGTTGCGGCCAATTTAATTTCAAGTTCTACTTTCTTTATCTCGTCGCAAGAAAAGCTGTAGATTACTTATACCAAACAGTTTGAAATAAGCATTTCTCGATATGATTAATTATGTCAAGTCTTTTAAACTACGATAAATTGCTCAAATGGTCGAATCTAAATCATATGTTTACCGCACTGGCAGCCTATGGTGGCGTGTCCTGCATTTATCCTACCAACTCATACATTGTCGTTGGTACAACGAAGGGATTGATTCTGATTTTCAATTATAAGGAGTTTTTACAATATATATTGATGCCTCAGGCATTAAATGAAGATGATCACAATCTAAGATCTAAAGTTCAATTGGTTTCCCTTTCCGCTGATGGTACCCATTTGGCTGCTTCTTACCAGTCTGGCGATGTGTTTCTCTGGGACCTTTCAATGACAACAACCACAAATGGGAACCGCACAACTACTGGTACCGCTATTGAACCCATCAATGCCATCCTTCATATTACTGAACATAGAGATATTCAAGTTAATGGACTCGAATTTGTCGGAAACAGACATACAGGACTTCTAGTAAGTGACCTGGACGGTAATATCACATTCCATAATGGTTATAGGTCGAGACTGTGGTATCTCGATTATACTTCCAAAAAGATTCTATCTATACCTTCAAATGAAATATTACTTAATTGTAAATCACAACTTTTCATTAAGAATAAAGATGTTGATAATGGTCTAACTGCAGTTTTAACAAATACTAATTTCGCCATAATGCAATTGGCAAAGAATATGGCCGGTAATATTGTGTTTCAAGAAAAAATTACCTACAATTCAACATCTCGTTTAATTCCTTACAATGATATCTCATGGTATAGAAAACCACGGGAACGAATTCAAACTATTTCTTTCTCTATAAATAACCAAGTCAATGTGATAAAATTTCAACTAGTTAATAACCGATGGTTACAGTTGGTAAGTAAAAAAATAACCTATCAACTCCTCGAACCTATAATATCAATGAATTGGATTTCAGATTCCTTGCTTTCATTTTTCACAATCTCAAATAGATTTTTGATCATGAATCCCTTCCAAAATTTTGAAATTATATTAAGTTTAGATCTATCTAGGTCAGTATCCCTGTCATCAAATAATATTGTCTTCAAACTTTTCTCCAATAAAATTTTCATTTCAAGCAGTTTTTCCTTTACATTAGGTAGTTTCCAATCTTGGTCATCATTAATACTAAATCATGTTCAGCGAGGTGACTATATCAATGCATTAAACTTATTGAATACTTTTGTGACGTCCAATTCAGACTCACGAGAAACAATTCATCATCTAGCAACACTTTTGAATTTAAATCCAGAAATAGATAAGAGGAAATTACAACTTTTGGACCCATTTCACAACTTATCCCTTGCTGCATTAAAATATCTACTTAAAGAGGACACCAATAACGAAGATGACATGGCAAATCTACTAGCACTTACAATTCATATTCAATCAAGTTGGTTCCCAAATGATAAGGAAAGCTTGCTGCTTTTTTTAGATCAACAATGGGAATCAATTTTAACGTCTAATGGCTCAAGAAAGTCAGTATACCTTGAAACAGTAGTTGAATTAGTTTCAAATGAAACATTGAAGATTATACCACCATCAATATTTAAATCAGTGATCTCCCATGTTATAGATAATAATGAAAAATACGATCCTACAAAGTTAAATTCGTTGATTTTACATTTGGATCCAAATTGTTGGGATGTAGACTACTTGTGCAAACTCATGAGAAACCTGAATTTGCAAAATCAAATGTTATTATGCTACGTGTGGAATATCAAGTTTGACGACTTCGTAACGCCATTAGTTGATCTGCTAAAGTGGATTAGAGATGGAAACACTTCCAATACAGAAATATTCCACAGTGAAGAGGAGCCGGATTTTGTTTTTGACTACATCAAATACTTACTATTAGGGAATTACTATCCTTCAAATGAATCGCTTTTACCATTTTCAAAACAAGCCAAGGTTAAAAGTCAGCTTTGTTACATTATATTCAATGGTGTGTGCATCAACTGGCCATACAGCACTTCCAATAGGTTCTCAGCAACGCAAGGAGAACAGCCATCGTTCCCATACTTTAACTTATTATTGCACTTTAATGCACCAAAATTTCTGGATGTATTAACTGCCATTTTGGAGGATTCCTTTTTTAGTGAAGAAGAAGAGGAAAATGATGATTATTACGGTGAACATAACTCTTTGGAAATTGATACTGAATTTTCCCTGAAGGTAACAAGGCAATACGTTGTTGACATATTTCTCGATAAACTT
Organism: Kazachstania africana CBS 2517; assembly: GCF_000304475.1. Taxonomy (NCBI): domain Eukaryota; kingdom Fungi; phylum Ascomycota; class Saccharomycetes; order Saccharomycetales; family Saccharomycetaceae; genus Kazachstania; species Kazachstania africana. The sequence goes on from NC_018940.1 coordinate 1,322,633, forward strand.
CTTTTATCAGATCCTCAAATAGATAAAACTCTAATATCAATATTCCTAGCAACTAATATTCCCAAGTATCCTCAATTTATCCGTGTCATGAACACCCAGCTTGAATGTATAGTCTCTGAATTATTAAGGCCAAATGTATCTGTCGAGTCCAGTCAGTTGGAGAATGGACTTGAAGCTTTATTACCCATTTACGAGCCCAAAGATGAGAATAAGTTCATCACTGAACTAAAAGAGAGAAACTTTTATGGTGCCATGTATCAATTTCACCATCGAAACAAGAATTTCGTTGAATTATTAAGGATGACACTAGACTACAGTGTAGTCTTTGAAACTTACGAAAATATAACATTGGGTTCGACGTTTGAAATAATTATCAAAAATATCATGCATTTAGATTTAGATGCACAACTAGAAGTTGCTGACATAATAAGTTTCAATTTCACAAAAATTATGCATATTCTTAATCCTACTTCGACGGTTAAGTATATTCAGAAGATCGATCCTCAATTACATGAAAATATTTTGAAGTTAGAGGACGAAAGTGTAATGCAAGAGTATATGGAGGAGCTCTTCAAAAGTTATACCAATAGCAGTACAGCATTGAAAGATGCATATATTTCCTTATGTTGTAAATTTAAACCCCAAAGTGATCTAATACCATGGCTTACTTCACTGCAATTGGAAGGTGTTTCAATCGAGAAGCTGACCAGTAATCTTCAGAATACTAGCAACTACGAAGGTCTTTCTGTAATTTACTCGAAACTGAAAAATTATGAGTTGGTTGTTGATAATTTAGTCATGTGTATAAATGACTGGTTTTTGGCAGGCATAGAAGAAGAAATTAAATTATCTACTTTCATTGACTCCGCAATAAGTGCAATTTATCTGGCTGTTGATGACGCAAGATTTAATTGTTGGATGAAATTAATTACTTCACTATTTATGCAGTACCAACAGGGCAAAATACAACCAATATGTGACAAAATGTTACAGTATGTCTTTGTCAAGCTTGCCCTGTTTGGTGACTATGAAGCTGGCACCGACGGAGATAATAATATGTATAAAGTTTTATCTGGTGTTTTGGAACACACCGATATTATTAAAATGAAGGTTGCTGATATAAAAGGGCTTTTCATTGATGTCTCTACCACTTATAATTTAGAGGAAATTATATCTGAACTTATTTTAAAAATTACAGAAAATTCATCCGTAAACATTGTAAATGAATATCGGAGCTCCTTGGTTGAAGGCTGGTCTATCCACAATGATGAGTGCGAAGTTTGTGGGAAAAAGCTATGGGGCGTTGGCTTAAGCCCAATAGTTTTCAAGATTTGGGAACATAAGAGAAGGAAGGAAGAAATTCCTGATGTTGTGATAGAAAATGCTAAGCTTGTCATTTTTAAATGTAACCATGGCTTCCATACAAAATGTCTAGAAAATTTAGGTCAGAAAAATGGCAACTATGAATGCCTATTGTGTAATGAACAATGACTTGTATATAACATATGTATATAAATAAGGTTCAATATGTACTATTACAGACTTTTTTTTGCTTTCAAACTAAAATTCTATACCACTGATGATTTACACAGTAGCCCTTGAAAGGCAGCTCATATAACATGTCCTTCTTCACGAGCCATTGACAAATTTCATCCAGTTCAATTTCAGAAATCATGTTATGAGAGAGCTGCTCCAACCTACTTACTGTCACACCAGGGTGAAACATGACTTCTTTTATTACAATTGCGATTAGCTGTTTCCAGATATTTTGTCTAAGTAAACCGTCCGAGTCAATCCACAATCTAGAATAGGCTTTTCCAAGTGGTACTGGTACATTTTTACTAGACGCAAACAAACTTTTGTCTCCAATATTTCCAGAAACTATCAATGGAGGCGTTAATGTATCAATTTCAAAATGTCTAGTCGTATAGTTGAACGGTTCTATATCTCTTGGCATCGGAATTATATCAAGCCTTATCTTTCTATTAACAATAAGGTCAATCAATAGGCAAGCTGCAATATCAGATATTTCTTGGTGAATGACAATACCATTACCAGCAGTCAAAAATTCTTCGAATTTGGTCGTGTAGGTGGCAGAGTTTAGGAAAGATTGGTATGAGCCCCTTAATTCTAAATATTCTTTTACGATGCTTGTCGCTGCTAATTTAGAGCCACGCAGGTAAACTTGCTTCTCTTTCGCCATATCCATTATTATTTTATCCAGTTCTTCTTTCGGAACTTCATTCAATAAACTGATTTCATCTTTTCCAGTTTCTACTTTATCTATGAGAATAGATCTTATAGCAGATCTGATTTGGCCTTCTGTGAACTTATCTGAAATGTCCTCGTCTATTTTTTTCTCTAATTCATACGTATACGTTTGCTTTAAAGAGGAAGTTTCTCTTTGAATCATAGAAGACATAACTAGCCCAGTTTGTAAAGCACGTGAGCTAGTATCTTTGACAAAAGTATTTCTTTTCCTGTTTTCTTCATAATTCTGATATAAAAGGACCGGTTTATCATTTCTTCCTTTTTCATAATCAACCCACAAGTTGATTAATACAGGTAAATCTAGGTTCTCTGCCTGCTCCAATGTAACTTTTTCATTTTTTATCCCAAGAACCAAAATCTTTTTCCATTTATCAACATAAGCTTTCCAACCAGCATGGCCCATTTTCACTCTACGTTTAGTCCATTGCTTCTTCAAGTTATCTAACGCATTTTTTGGGAAAAGCTGCGAAATTTTACTCCATTGAATTTCATTGGTAATACTTTTTGTGATGACAACAGACATTATCAAGGCCTCAATACCTGATTTTTTAGCTACATGGAAAACCATTCTTGCTTTACTGACTTTCTCCTTATTTGCTGCAAGTGTTTCTTCTACATTAGCATCGTGAATAGAAGAGAAGAGGGCTTCTTTTTCCTTTTTCTTGGACCCCACTTTTGGTATTTTTTTCTTGCCAGCTGTGGACCCCTCATCGGATACAGTTGCTTTCTTTCTTGTCTTGTTTTGGTACTTACGAACTCTCTCGGCTGACTTAGTACCTCTGTTGAATTTATCTTTGGCCGTTTGGTCAAAAAAGTAGATATCTGTGTTATGAGTAACATCACTAAACTTGGTTTTCTTTTTGTCCTTCTCTTTTGTCAAATACCTTATTATGTCATCCTCGGTAAGGTTGGGCAAATATAGTAACCTTCTTCTTCCTTTAGGCTCGTAGCGTATATTCAACTTTTGACTTTTTATCATTAACTCAATATCGCCATTCACCGTTTTCTTGTCAAGCAAAGTACTTGATTTCATCAATCTCGAAACCTCATCGAGAAATTGTTCTCGTAAAAATAATATACCTCCTGCACTTTTCAACACTTCCAAAATGGTTTTCTGTCTCTGTAGCGACCTTAATGAAGCTGCAGTGAACCCATCAATATTAACAGCAGATTTATCTTGAAGACTAACCTTAGGTGCCGTCAATGTAACAAGGGGAGTGCCAGTAGTGCCTTGTTCAGAAGAGGATGCTGTTGACGCTTCATTCATTGCAGGGGCGGCCACTTCCAGTTTCCTCTTCTTGGCTTTTCTTTCCTCTTCTTGTTGTTCTTCTAAACGCTTCCTTTCCTGTTTGGTTAACTTTTTTATGGCATTCGTTTTCAGTGTACCAATATCCTCTCCATTCCAAAAGAAAACCTCATTGTTGTTAGAATCAATACCAAACCTTAAGGTCGTATTTAAAGGCATGTAATTCCCCTTATTCAATGAGATGATATCGGCCGTTTGTGATTTTAGTCCTGAAAAGCCATCATAGTGGAAAGGGCTGGTAGGATTAGTCATTTCATTAAAATATTGTTCTGTGAATAGCCTGAAGAATTTTTTTTTACCTTCAAAGTCATAAATTTTGGTTAAATTGTAATCGCTTGATTGACCAGTTTGTTTTTTTCCACTACTTCCAATGTAAAATTCACTGATTTTGGTAAAAGCCCTTTTGTAATCAGTTCCCACCAATGTTTTGATCGTATCCATTGTGGACAACCCCGTTTGGCCTTTCTTTTCAACAAGATCGAAGGTTTGATTTTGTAATGGGTAAAATCTATTCAATGTGACAGTTTCCTTTTCTATAGCAGGTTGCTCTTCCATAATGAAACCATTTTGACTTTGTAACAGGCCAGTAGCATTGAAGCTGTCAAGTCCCTCAAGCATTTCCTCCTCTTCTAAATTGAGTTTATTAGCTCCATTGTTATCTTCTCCATCTTCGGAGCTTGAGGACTCATAACCATCATATGAATTATTGTTGCTATTCTCTGGTACGTAATCGCGTAGATATTTAACACACCTTATCTTGATTCGTGGGTTATTAGGAGAGACAACATAAACCTTCTTCAGGTAGCCCTTCTCGTCTAGAAAACTGATTGCCGCAATGAACGCCTTTGACAGTCTTTTTTCCTTATCAAAGTTTAACTCTCGCTTAAGATCAGTCGTTTGTCTTATACCATTTTTAGAGTTCTTAACAATCTCTACTATTTTACTGAATTGTTCACGCATATTGACATATGGCTTGTCGACTGGAGGGCTTTTTAGATTCGCAAACTTCTTTAACGTAATATGTTTCACCAAATGGCCCTTATAGACAATTTGACGATCACTGATAAGATGGCTTATTTTCTTGATACGGCCAGTTATACTTCTTGAGTCCTGTTTCGTAATAGAAGTCAATTCCATGGTGTTTATTCCATTTTCTTTGGACTTGGCTATCTCTAAAAGAAGTTCAAAGGGCATATTACCTATGCTAGACTCTTTTTTACTATATCCAGTCAATATTATCCACAGTTTATCTTCACTAATTGACACACTAATAGACCCTTCATTTTCCAATATTTTTTCAAAATCGATTCCATTCTTTGCTAGTATCTTCTCATTTTCATGTATCAAAACATCACTATTTGACGATAAGCAGGAGAAAATAAAGTTTTTAATTGATTTATTATTATCCTCATTGATTACCATGAAATTTTTAGATATGTTCCATAACTGTGAAAGTTTGATCTTACCTTTATTATATGCTATCTCCTCGCATAACTTATCAACCAGTTCGTCAGGGAATGGCAGAACCGTAGACATGTTTTCAGTTAATTGGCCCTTTTTTTCTTTGCTTGTTTATATACTTTTGTTTATATCTAAAATTCCTTAAATCACTTTTTTTTGAAAAGTTCTCCGTATATTGGAAAAATGCGTACCTTTCGATATATCAACAACTATTTAAACCAAGAGTCACTGAAAGATGAAGAAATGGCGTATTCTTCTGTCTTTGTAATGACTATTATCTTGATAACGTATTATTCTTGAAATGAGGATATGTAAGAGATAAAATATTATATGCTATATGTGTATCGGAGCGAGAAATCAGTAATTTCTGGCGTTCAGTTCGTTCCCATCTTCATCGTAGAACCTTTCTTCATCCAGCATCAAGTCGTTAGAATGAGCTGCTGGGCTTGTACTACCGTTTAGTTTCTCTGTAGGCCTTCTACTGACGTCCCCAGTATTTGAATCAGCCATGAATTCTTCATCTGATGAAGTGGCAGTGCCTAGCGGTAGGTTAGAATCGTACTCTTCGTCACCCATATCTTTACCACTAAGATAGTTCCAGAGCCTATTGATTTTATTGGCACGGTATGCAGTGACAACATTACCATTTGAATCGATGAAATCCGTTCTCTTTGATCTGATAAAGAACATGTAGAAAATAGCAAGACAGGCGATTATCAATGGAACACCAATACCAACTACACAGCCAATGATGATATTTTTGCTTTTTTTTGATAGGCCATGTGTCTTCTTTGAGCTTGCGGTAGTAGTTGGAGAATACGTTATTGTAGTGTAACGATCTGAAACGACAGTCTTCCCTTGAACCACAGTGGTTACTAGAGCAAAGGCTACAGAGTCAGAGGATGGCGATGATGTTATTGTACTCGAATATGAACTGGAAGTTGAAGTGGACGATGATGTAGAAGATACGGAAGATATATGCCTTGATGAAGAGGAAGATGATAATGAGTTTAATCTAGTGGAAGATGCTTGTGTGGTGGTATTCGAAGATGTAGCATACAGTATATTTTCAGACTTTGATGTAGAAGATTCTTGTTCTGAAGAGGAAGAGGATGGAATATATGATGATGTAGATGATTCTGGAAATAAAGAACTCGATGGTAAAGTTGACGTAGAAAGAGAACTTCGTGAGACGTAGGTGGAGTTATTGAGCAACGATTGTGATGAAGCTGTTTGGACAGCTAATAACAGGAATGCTAATGATGTGAACTTGCATTTGACCAAAGCCTGTAACATGTGTGTAAAAGATTGATGTATTAGTGGAAATAGGAAAAGAAACAACGAATGTACGTGGATGAGCTCTATTAGATTTTGATTTGCTTTTTTGTTGTACACTAGTTTTCTTTTAAATAGATGAGAAAAAAGAGAAAAAAACTATTAAAACTCTTTTAAATCTTCTATTAGCCAAATATATCTTATGTATGATATGTGTCGAAATATGAATAAAAAGAATGAGACAAAAGTCAAAGTGAAACTAAGAACCAGCCAGTGAGAGAGAAGAGGACAAAGATAGTGAAGAAAAATGGGCTTAACTAATCTGAATCAAATTTTTTTCCTCTTTCATTTTGCTCGAAACCATATTAATAAAATTTCTCGATGGACAAGTTATTTTTAGCGAGAGCCAACCGGTTCGTGGGTAAATCCGCATATGAAGCATTGCGAGAGGCTCGTCCGGCGCGGGATCCCCGGACCCGCTACGTCGAATTCTGTGCAAGAAACAGAAAAAAAACTCAGTTCCGTTCGAAGCAATGCATCTAACGCGTTTCAATTATTTTAATTACTAAATATTTATATTTATACATATCTGTCTGGATGGGATGAGGTCGGGGAGATGGGACACATGACAGTCAGGTCAGATCAGATCATTTTTTACCCTTCTTCTTATTCTTCTTGTTCTTTTTCTTTTTGATACGGTGGCTGCTTTGTTAGTCGTTGTGGATTCTTGTTCTTCTGGAGCATTGTCTGTTTCTTCTGTGGAGAGACCTTCAGTTTGGTCTGCAGAAAGAGTGTCCATGTTTTGCTCGGTAGTGTTAGGCCCAGCATCGTCACTTATGCTATTTGCTTCAATCTGTTGCTCCATGTTCTCTCCAATTTCTTCATTATGCATGACAGACTTTTCTTGTGCTTCTTCATTTATCTCTTCTCTTTCTGTGTTTGGTAGTTCAGCATCGGAACCTGTAGTCCCGTTCTCTATAACATCCCCATTAGATGTCTCATCGACCGGAACGGAGGGTTCTTCAGCTTTTTCAGCTAGTTGGGGGTTCTCAGCCTCGATATTGACTTCTGCTGCTCCGGTGAGTGATTCAAGGTCGTTAGCATCTTGTTGTGATGCTTCATTCTCTTCGACAGTGAGATTCTCTTCTTTTTTTGTCGCATCTTCTTCAACATTAGAAGGTGATTCTTCTCTAACTTCGGGCAGCTGTTCCTCTAAGGCCTCATGTTCCTCTAAGGCCTCATGTTCTTCTTCGAGTTGTTCTTCTGATTGCTCTTCGAGTAATTCTTCAGTTTGTGCTTCAGCTTCTCCTTCTGTTTGTTTTTCTGCTTGCGCTTCAGATTGCAGTTCTGTTTTTTCTTCTGGAAGCTCTTCTGCTTGTTCTTCAGTAAGATCTTCTGCTTGTTCTTCAGGGAGCTCTTCTGCTTGTTCTTCTGATTGTGCTGCAGGTAGTCCTTCTGCTTCTTTTGGAACTAGTTCTTGTTCCTTAGGGAAAGTATAAGATTTCAAAATACTCTTGTCTGCATCGAGATAAAATCCTCTAACTCCTACAATTCTTTTCTCCACAGCACATGCTCTTATCCACTCCGGTCTAACAATAGGTATATTGCTGTTTTTCGCCCTAATAAGTTCTGCATCCTCTTCTTCTTCGTCATTGCAAATAAAATGAGTGGTATCAATGGAAACATGTTTTTGTAATGGCTTAGCACCAATGACTTGCAAGCACTTTTCAATCTGTTCTTCGCTGATATTCAGCATTGGATCAAGTGAACCAAGACAAACAGTTATACCTGACATATCAGTCATCTTATGTGTATGTAATTTAATCTTTTCAGACCAAAATTGACCTGAAGTGGTGACTAATTTTAGTTGAAATTCGTACTCTGTATCCACTGAAAGACCTGATATCTTCGTTGCAGTCACTTTGAATGGGTTAGGAACAACCATTGATCTAACGCCTTGCCTGTACAAAATCAATGATTTCAATTTAGCAGAACCTAATGACAATGGCTCCCAAGAGAGAACACAACTTGTCTGTGTAACATTCATAACTTTTGAAATTGGTGGCAATGGCTTATGTAGACCATACTTGTTCAATATGGTTTCCTGAATTTCATGGAACTTCTTTCTTTGTCTGGCTTCTTCATCCAAGTTCTGTTCTACGTGCATTTTAACAATTGATCCTGCTTTAACATCATCCGGTAACAACATTGTAGGAAACTCAATTACATGATGATCCTTTGTAGTTAAGAGTGCCAATGATGCATCTAATTTGCCCACAGTAAGCAGAACCTCGACTTCCGACATTTTTCTAGCTATTCCTTTCAGATCTTTCTTTCCCTATATCTACAAAGTGTAGATACGCATTTTCCTTCATGAATTATATGTTTTTCTTAATTATGGAACTATCAAAGGTAGGAAAATCGTCGTGTACGTACAAGCAAGTAAGTCATCTCTAAAAGTTGAGAAAACAAATAGTAAGTGAAATAGTGCAATTTACAGGTTAGAGCAAGCTGTCCTTGGCCAAGAATGAGTGAAATCATATATGTTTCGCCACTAAAGTTTCTGGTAAATGATGCAAACTGGAAAAGTGAGGTGGAAAGAAGTGGGTTTGTACCAATTTTGAAAGCGGATCTATACAAATTCGAGCAATCCTTATCGAATGCTAAGGAGAAGAGCAACGGAACGTTGAATAGTAAGGATTCAAATTCGGACCATCGTAACGGAGTGAGTGTTGGTGATAAGATAGAGTCAACCAAGTCTGAATCGTCAAATTTATCAAAATATATGGAATTACAGCAATTTCTACCGATTTCATTAGAACAACAATTGCACACCCTATCCATTCAAGGAATGCCGTCAAATGCTACACACGGTCAGATTGAACATTTTTTTGTTGAGTGTATAAAACTTTCAAAGTATGAGACAGCGTTAGAGGCATGGACGACTCTTAGTTCCTATACGTCTGGATCTCAAAACGTTTTTATCAGATTGTCAGGCTCTTCGAAGGATACAGAATTTGCAAATTTCGTAATCTTTTTGGAATATCTATCTGCAAAATTCAATTCTTTGCAATTGCACATTGACTCTAATACCAGATCATTCGTTGAAGACAACACAAAAATTAATCTTGAAACTATTGGGAGTGATGTCCTGTCCAAATATAATGAACTTCTTAGGGACCTGCAAAAACAAAAAAACGTTAATGATACTAGTGTAGAAGATACTACTCAATATCAAGTTGACTTAAACACCCTAAGTGATATTCCCAAAGACTCGTTGGACCAATTAGTGAAGGATATCATTGAGTTTAGAACAAGAGTTATCAATACAGAAAAGGAAAAGCTGATTTCAGAAAACTATGAAGAAAATAGGAGGATTAAAGAGAAGATGACGAAGATGTTTGAACGTATTAAAAGAAGCCATTTAAAGGATCAAATCGAAGAACGTGATGTAGACGTAAGTTTTGAAGAGGAAGAGGTAAATGTTATCGATGACAAATTGATAGAACAGAAACAGAACTTAATGGCAGAAATTGAATCAGAAAAAAGATATAAGTCTCTATTAAAAGACTTAGCTACAGTGATTGAACCAAGAATGAAAGCATTACAGTTGGATATTGAGCATGCAACAAATTATGAGACCCATCTTGTTGAGCAAAGGCCTCTATTTTTGAAGGAGATCCAAAATCTAGGAAATGACATTTATTATGATCGCCATAGAACGTTTAAGGAAGAAGAAGAGAGGCTAGACAAATTGAACAGAGAGCAATTCGGTGATGCGATGGACGTTGTCAGTATTAGTACAGAAGCAGTTGCTACTACTGGAAAAGCTTCAGAATCAATCAAGAATGAGAAAACCGAGCTTGCAGCCGGTCATATTAAAATTAAATTTGCTTTCAAAAGAGCGATTGACAAATCGACTGAAGCCGATAAGGAAGGTGGTCTAGAAGAGAAAGAAAGTGAAGAACAGGAAGGAGAAAAGGAAGAAACTGAACCAGCTATTACTAGTGAGATATTATCCTTTGAAGATGACGAATTGAGGTCCAGAATTTCCAAGTTAAGAAGTTCCAAGGTTGTTGATGAGTTGGTTAAAGAATATTTGGGTGTCTACGAAGACGAATTGGTAGATTATATCTTTGATAACATTGAAGAATTCAAAAATAAGAAGAATTTATTGGAGGATTTGAAAGAAACATTTGATGAAGATGCTCAAAAAATTGTAGATACTATATGGAATAGAGAAGAATTGAAACGTTAGATGTTTAGATATACTAAGCAAAATGAAAGTTAATGAAATTAGCTTTTCCACCGCCCGCAAGTAATTGATATACTATCGTTGCAGTAGTATCACGTTGCATCGTCATAAGTAGATTTGGAAGGAGGGCTGCTGAACCAATTATGCATTGTGATAGCGGGGAAAGATCATCTTCCTGTGCTTTTAACCTGGATCGCGCAAGTTTAGAAAAGACAAATGGAAACTTCAATTCCAGCTGGGATGCTAATAACGAAACAAAATATTGATTGAAAGTTGTCGTTATATTTTCTAAAGTTACTTCTCTGAAAAGAGAAATGTCAATATTTATCTGCAGTTTTTGCACAATATTAAAACATATCGAGTACTTATTTCCTGTCACATTTTCTAATGGTTTCCGCAACAGGTAATCGATCTTCTCCGAATTAAGAATTTGGCATTTCAATTGCAACTCAATGCTGTCTGGCAATTGGATAACGTTATTTATTTGGTAAAATAAATGCTCTTCCCAAAACTTGGCAGACATTTTCAATTTTTGAGTGAATTGATCTATCAAATTACGACATATGGGCTCATCCGTAGTTGTGAAGCGTAAGAGAATCTTTACGAACTTGTTAGTCATTTTGAATGTATTTTTAATAGAATATTAGAAAGTAAATATATTTTCATACTCGCAGGCTGTTCGGTTGGACAGATGGTAAGAAGATCGTGTTGGTAAGTGAGTCCGCGGCTAATTCAAAAGTAACTGACGAATTACAATTTGCAACGAATTGCGAACCTTTTTGAGTTTTCCTATTTGAAAAATAAGTTGAATTGAATTGAATTGTACGGTCCATTGGGGGGTTCTGTAAACCTTCAAGTTATATTTGAAAAGTGGTATACTTTTTTATCTTCTCGTCACATTCAGGTAGGTTTCGTAATGGTTAGTTTTTCTAGAAATTTTCACCAACAGTTTGACAGTTAAAGAAGTTTTACAGAAGGAAATTTGCTATTTAGGATAACATATAATTCTACTGTGTAATATTTTGCATAATGATGGGTAAATAATGGTTATTTGAAGTAATATCACATGATTGTATGTGTTAAAGTTAAGATGATCTTGTAACTATTCGACATGCCACAGCAAGAGTTAATGAGACTCATAGTATATCAATAATTCTCATGTTGTTGTAGCATCCTTAGCAGTGAGTCTGGTATTTCAAGATATTTAATCTTCATCAAACTAAACACCATTCGTTACTCTAAGAAGTGTTGTACCAGAATATAGTAATCAAGAATAAACACAACAAAGATAGGCAATGAGAACAAATCAGGTAACGTCTTCAATGCCACATAAGGTAGGTGGTGAAGTAGACTGGCTACAGAATTAGATAAAGCAGTAATCATCACATGAAGTTGAGGGTATCCATAAAGGATTTACGAGGGAGTTGAATATACACATCGAGCATTGGCAGGGAATTGGTAGTCACAGAGAAGGCGCAAATAGGAAGCCCATAATTCATACTCCTTTTATAAAGTATTGGAGAAAATTTACTGTCTACCAGAGAATGATCGGCCCTCACATAGTAAGCTTCATTGCTATTCTATCTGTGAGCTCTTCGTGTAATACTAGGTTAAAATAAACTTCTCTAGCACTCTTGATTATTTAGGAAATACACAATAACATATTATGCGCTAAAAAAGCATGCCTATTACTCCAGAATACTTCGGTGTCTTTTTACGCGGTGGAAGCTAGAATTTAGTACTGGAATATGATGTTATCTCTTTTCCTAATAACAACGCGACGTCCCAGTGGCCGAGTGGTTAAGGCGATGCCCTGCTATTTCAAAGAAAAAGCTGTTGAGGCATTGGGTTTTACCTGCGCAGGTTCGAATCCTGTCTGTGACGCTAATTTTTTAACCGTATTGAATAAATCCAATTGATTTTTTTTTCCTTCAACAGAAGCCAAATAAAGAAAAGAATAACGTAACAAGCCAACTGATTCTGATTAGCACCTTTTTTTCTGTCACCCGTCCGAATCCCAGAGGACTACGTGATACTTGCAACAGAACTGCACTGCATATTCAAGTCGGCAAGTATTCTATTATTCCGGCTCGATTGAAGTACAATGGACATGAAATAATATATATCTCTATTACGGAATTATTCTCCGATTAATATAAATGTAGACTACAATAAATGCCAGCAGTTTTGCCAAGAATACTATCGCATTGTTCCCGATTAGAAATTTATCCGGTTCAGCTAGCACCAATTCCACTAAAATTGGTAAAGATTACCCTTCTTGGATCTTTTGTTTGCCTATTCCAATTCAATTTTCTTTTCTTTTTTTTTCGTTACTTGCCCAGATCAAATGGTTTCCATATGGGGAAAGTGTGCCCTACTACCTTCTACCTCATGAATAGGGTAACACTTTCCAAATACGGTTCGAACTGTTTTCCACAAAAACTGCAGGCGTCTGTATGATGGCGGATTACGCAACCAAGAACGGGTGCCAAAATGGTTGTTAGCTTATATCCAATTTATGAGCAGCGCACGGACACAGGGGCGACGAATGGCAAAAAAAACTCACAAAACCGCACCTTGCTAGCGTCTCTAGTGAGTACCATTGGTCAATCATTAACGCCACCTCAATAGTAGTATGGATATTTAAAGCACTTGTAGGAGTTCTAATAGTAGCATTAGCCCACACAAAACTTATATATTCATTGTATTCGAACGCTATTTTTCACTCTACTGAAAATCCGAATTTCGTCATTGGAGGAAGAAAAAAAATACTTATATAAGAAAAACAACGACAATCGACAAACCGTAACAACTTTAATATATTTCTCCTACTGTCATCATATCTCAAAAATAAACTACATCTTATCATCTCTCGAAATTTTTGTTCAAAAAAAAAAATAAACTACTTTAACAATAATGGATCCGACCAAAGCGCCAGACTTCAAACCTCCTGCTAAAGATGAACAATTAAACCCTCCACCCGACCCAACTTCTTCAATACCCAATTCAGATCCTATCATACCATATGTGCTTGCTGATAATAATGAATCCATTGATGCCCCATTCAATTTGGAAATGAATAAAAAAATTAAATCTAGAATAAATAAATCTTCATTTTCCCACGTTGGATCTTCAAATAGATCTCAATCTAACCATATTCCATTAAATGAAAATGAATTTCAGCCATTATCAGCCGATATATCTTCTAATGATGATGATGAGTTCTCATCTGATAAAGATGCTCCAACAACGGCATCACAGAATGATATAAGAACGGTCGAAGAAAAATTAAAATTAATTAAAGACACTGAAGAGCAAATTAGAGCGATCAAAATTGGCGTACAAAAGAATCAAATTGCAGACCTAGAAGAAGTTCCTCACGGTATCGTAAGACAAGCTAAGTCAATTGAAAATTATGAATTTCCAACTCACAGATTATCCAATAAGTTGCATAATCCAAATAAATTACCATTAGTTATCGTTGCATGTGGTTCATTCTCTCCGATAACTTATTTGCATTTAAGAATGTTTGAGATGGCTTTGGATGCAATCAATGAACAAACAAGATTTGAAGTCGTTGGTGGTTATTATTCTCCTGTCAATGATACTTATCAAAAGCATGGTCTTGCGCCTGCTCATCATAGAGTTAGGATGTGTGAATTGGCATGTGAAAGAACCTCGTCCTGGCTTATGGTCGATGCATGGGAATCCTTGCAATCAAGTTTTACAAGAACAGCAAAAGTCTTGGATCATTTCAATCATGAAATTAACGTGAAAAGAGGTGGTATTATGACATCCACTGGTGAAAAAATTGGTGTAAAGATCATGTTATTAGCAGGTGGCGATTTAATAGAATCAATGGGTGAACCAAACGTCTGGGCTGATAACGATTTGCACCATATTTTAGGTAATTATGGTTGTCTAATAGTAGAAAGAACAGGTTCCGATGTTCGTTCATTCTTATTGTCACATGATATCATGTATGAACATAGAAGAAATATTTTAATCATAAAACAACTGATTTATAATGATATCTCTTCCACTAAAGTGCGTCTATTCATAAGACGTGGCATGTCGGTACAATACTTGTTACCCAATTCGGTTATTAGATACATTCAAGAGCACAAATTGTATATTAATCAAAGTGAACCCGTAAAGCAAGTCATGGGTGGTAAAGAATAATTTTAAAATGAACTAGATAATGGAACTTCTACGTGTACTTTTTAATGATAGATTCTTAGTCTGTAATGTCTTCCTTATTAACCAATTAATCTTCTTCGTTTCTTTTTTTGCGATATGTACCATTAGAATAACTGATACTGATAAAAGGGTCTTACCTTGTCGAAACCAAGCCAATGGAAGAGTACCATTCTTTCATTTTCTTTTAAGAATAATAAGAAGTGTTTGGACACTGGAATTATCACGTTAACAAATTATGTACATATATAAATGGCTCTTGTATCTAACAGCAGGTGTCGCGTGGTAATGCGGGAACTTTGTATTCGTCTCCTATCCATTGGAAAACTTCGTATTTAGAGTTTAAGAGTCTATTATTATGCATGCAGTAGCCATCACCACTATTAACCGTTAAAGAACCAGTATGAGCCATTGGCTCTATAAAAATGCATCGTTTTATCCTGGAATGAATGAGGGCCATTGAACACATGGAACAGGGTTCATGAGTCGTGTAAATTTCGTATCCCAGGCACAAATAAGGTGAATCTTTTGTCTTTTCAGTGTTTGGATGCATTCTAGAATATTTCATGTTGTTTTCTGCAACTTTTCTTATACCGTTCATGATACTGTGATCTAATGGTGTGGTACAGCAAGAATCTGTTGTAATAATAGTTTCCTTCTTACTAGGTTCTACAAATGCCGTTACAATAGGTCTCTTATTTCCATTTGCCAACTCTTCCTTAGATTTTTCTGATATTTTTTTGAGAATGTCCTTAATAAATAACATGTCAAATTCCATGTCATTTAAGATCTGATCGTTTGGATTACCGCGCCAGATAAGTGGCCAATATTTCTCAGACCAACTTATTGCCTGTTCTTTCGTTCCGGGACCCTGTAGTGGTGCTTGATGTTCACAAGTCAAATTTTCATAAACTAAATCCCTGTTGAATTCTTGTAACGTTCGTATGACTTCATCCTTAGAATTGAAAAGTTGTATGGAACAAAGTGCTACCATGAGAGAAGTGTTCGATCCAATAACATTTTTCTTCACTCTCTTAATATGTAGTAGAGAAACTGGATCTCTGGGACTGGCTAAAAATCTAACCAGTTCGATGAACTTCTTGGAATCCTTTGGTGAAATATCTACGGTCCAAATATGAATCAGATCTGGGACTTCCTTTGTCTCTTCATTCCTTATTTGCAGAAGTTTATCTTCAATAATTCCTTTTTTAAAGTCAATCCTCAATGGATTGGCCCTCTTCTTCACCATAACTATAGCAGTGTGTCTTCTTCTAATAGGTTTCAAAAACCGTCGAGGTCATCTCGAAAGTTTTCAATTTTTAATGTTTTGTTTTGAAATGAGATGAAAAGAGCGAAATATTTACTGCACGAGCACTGCTCGCTGTAAGGTACCTAAACATGTATTCTTAAGCAATATGAAACTATTATTCAAATGTGTTATTTAAAAGGCGCCTTACTGAACATCACAATGAGTGATGTGAGGGTTATGCTATGAATATGATTACAAAAATTTGGTAGCTTCCGTTTCTATATATTGGCTTCGAAACAAATCTTAAGAAAAACCATTAATTGCAGTATTCAAAATTTTGTACTAAGTTGCTCGAACGTAAGGGAAGTCATCAAGACCAATATATGATTTAGAAACATGAAGCTCCTTTTGGACTTTTTTCATGACGAGTTATTCTCCAATACTGAACATATCAAGTTGCAACATCGAGTCTATAAAGAATTCGAGCATCTCGTTACTTCCTGCTTCGTCATTCAAAACTCAAACCTGATAGAAATACCACAATTTAGCTATAGACTGAGTCATAAGGAATCAATAGAGAAATGTATTGTCTTTTTAATTCAAAATAAGCTTTTCAATAACGTTTTATGTTATGGCTATGATCTAGGAAAAGGTAATCAAGTGAATAAAATATTACACTGTAATAGTACTAATGGTAATGCGCTTGACATTAAAGGTCCCGTTTGGGAATTACTTGGCAATATTATTGGCAGGGAAAAATTTATAAACCTATTGATAAATTGTTCAGTGTTTCAACACAATAGGGGAACATTCATTCAAATCATTGGAAATAAATTCAATAGACCTTATTCTATAGCATCAGAATTGCAAAAAGAGAGAAGTGAAAAAGTAACTTTTCCAGTGACTTTCACAAACAAAAGTTTTCTTCATAAGCGTTCACATGCTTCTCCAAAGTTTAACTTTTTAGCTCCAGATGACAAAATTGGAGCTCTCAGAAGCTCTATTTTTGCTTTAAACCAAACTAAACTGTCTAAAGAATTAAAAAAAGGAGTTGACAAGATTTTGAATAGGATACTGAAGAATAATTGTAAAAATATAAATTATTATATTATTTTGAGGAAAATATGCTCCAAAAATGAAATAGAGAGACATAGTCATCTTGATTTTCAAATAGCAAAAGAAAATGTCTTAAAAATGGTAATTTTAGTTTTAGAAAAACTAATACCACAAGAGGCTTACGGCAGCAAAAGAAATAAATCAGTCATCTTCTCAAAGATTCCGTTATTGCTATCATTGCCACTAAATGGTAGCTTGCCAGCAGAAACAATTTTTGAAAACGTAAGATCAAGGAATCTGTACTGGCTCACAGGAAAGCAACATGACTTCTCATTGAAAACCCACTTGCGCACATGTATGATGTTCAAACAGTTTTTATTGTGGCTCTTTAGAAATCTTATACCAAGAATTATAATAAGATTCTTCTATTGCACTGAAGTTTCTTCAAGCTTAAATATCATTTATTTTACACACGATCAATGGAAGAAGTTGACTAGACCTTTTTTAGATCAATATATGCAAAGATACTTGAAAGAAAATACACTTTGCAGGAACCATAGTAGTTATATTTTCTCTCATTATAACCACAGCAGACTTCGAATTGTTCCTAAAAAAGCCAAGGGTGAATTCCGCATAATAGCAGTTCAAACAAAAGGATCGGATTATGAAGAGCATACAAAATATAAGGCCAATCACAAAAACTTTGTTCTTCCAGTACAGCAAGTTTTACAATATCTGAGAAATAAAAGAAAGACCATGTTTCCAAAAGTTTATTCCTCTTCCCAAATACCAACTTACATTTCAAGCTTCAAAAAAACGCTTTTGCTAAAATATAAAACTGTACCAATGCTTTATTTTATAAAGTTTGACATTGCTTCCTGTTACGATTCAATTTTAAGAAAAAAATTAATTTCCATTCTGCAACGTCTTATGAAGCATGAGAATGGTTTTTTCATTCGGTCTTGTACAGTGTGTAACATTAAATCAAAGTCTCTGAGGACAAATTATTACGTGAATGAAGCTCCCAGACTTGGTAAGGACGAAATATATGTAGATAATATTTGGACTAGGTATCTCAGTTGTGATGATATATTCAACATTCTTCAAACAGAGCTTCTGAATACTGCGCTTTGGTATGGTGATAAATGCTATCTGAGAAAAGATGGCCTTTCTCAAGGTGCAAGTTTATCTGCACTACTAGTAGATATTTTCTATGACGATTTATTGGAAAATTATGAGGCCTTCAAAACGAAATCTGGCCAAGAAACATTGATATTGAAACTGGCTGATGATTTTCTTGTTATTTCTACCGACAGATATCAAATTGCTGATATCAACGCCCTTTCATTAATTGGATTTGAGGAATATAATGCACATACTAAGGCAGAAAAAAATATGACGTCTGATTCCTCTTCACAAGAAATTGCTACCATACAATTCTGTGCCCTTCACATATCTATTAAATCATTAGAAGTCTGGAAGCATCTAGACTATCTAAATGTCACTGTGATAAATTCAAAGTCTACGGCGAAAATTTTTGCGCAGCTGCAAACTATATTCGAGATGAGATTGAGCTTCAATACTTTGAGCGATGAAATCAATTCTGCAGAAACAATTCTTTTACAAATAACCCACATTTCGCGCAATATAGCGGAGATTTTTCTGACATCATTCAAAGAAAGAATGCCTAATTTAGGGACGTTTAACAAATTTCTTGAATCTCTAATAGCATCTGTCGTAACTCATTCAAAGATATCAGATAATCGAGACATATTTGAAGATAATGCACGTTTTATTATTACTTCTACATTTTTCAAAACTCTGTTAACATCACCTTCATCCAGTAAAAACATGATCACTCATTTGGGAGGGCATTTGGAATTAGGGCTTGAATGGAACCCCACAAAGATTGTAAAAAATGATGAAACATAAAACTTCTTTGTCCCTATAACCCAAACTTCCTATTACATGACTCTTACCATTCAAAAGATACTTTCTCATATATCGAAGCTTCGAGAAATTTACGTAAATTATATAATGCCTAAGCCTGGTTTAATCTGCTACAGTAAAAATGCATAATATTTTCTTCAAAAAACCAACGGCCAGTAAAATTACCTTGAAATCCTAAATGTTTGTACCAAAGACTGCACGGAGGTTTTCCTCATCCTTTTGTTTCCTAACCTTTTCAATCTCCTCTACCCCGCCTGACTTCTTCAAACTTGAACTTTCCACAAAACGTCCTAATTCATCACGAAATGCAGTATCTTCTTTATATTGCTTTTCTTTTTCCCACAGTTTCTCTGCCTTCTCCAGCGCATCTATTCTACTATCATAATTTGGATTAATGGATTGGACCGCTAACATAACTTGCTCTCTTACTTGACCAAATGTTCCTGGTTTCAGAATAGGCAAAATTGGATTTACTTTTACTTTTTGGGGATTCTTCTCTTGCTCTTGGAAACATAGGTCAATCAAATTATATGTTTCTTGTGCCTTGTTCAGATCTTCGTTAAGATCCATAATAAGATCTTCTTGTAATGTCAAGAACTGCTGTTCTTCACAGACTTTGTCAAGCTCAGCTTCCCAAATTCTTTTCCACTGCGGCTTTTCAGTATCAATGAATTGCTGCATTTTATTCAAATCTACTTCTGCCTTTTTCAAATCTTTTGCTAGGGATTCTAGTTTCTTCTTTGAAGGTCTGGCACCACGTTCCGCTACATCTTTTCTAAGAATTTCAATGATATCCTGTAAATCGTCAACCCGACTCAATAAACCATCTGAAACTTGACCAAGTTCGGACTGAGACTTCTCCATATATGCCTTTGCTGAACCAGTAGCGGAAACGACTGGGGTTTCTTTGAATTTGTTAATTTTACCTATGATATTTTGCACTACCTTCTCCATTTCGCTTTTATTATCTTTTTGTAACTGCTTGATTATTGCAAGTTCATGCTTGACATTTTTCAAAGTACCACTGCTTGCAGCAGATCCATTAGAGGGTGTTCTTTCTATTGAAAGAGCAGGTGCTATAGCTGGAAATGCGTTATAACTTTTCAGGTTATTTAAAATTTCGTTCTGTGACTTCATAATTTCCTCTTTTATAATTTTCGATATACCTGATATTGTATCCTTTGCTGAAGTAGACTCAGATTCCAAGCGAAGCTTCAAAATAGAGCCATCTTTTAAGTTAGATATGCTATGTTCATCTAGTTCGTAGAAGACCGAATAATTGGGGTCACGTACATAGATGTCAGGGAAAGTATCACCTCCAGGAGAATATGCAAATAACTCAACAAATAAAAGACGTAACCCATTCATTGTGGTTATTTTTGGGATGTGACAGCGTTTAGTTTTGTCATACAAACTTAAAAACAGGGTGTAAGTGTCTTCCTGTTCCATGGCATCATTGCCAGCTGCAGCTTTCTTTTCTGTGTTGGAGTCCACCGATGTCTTAAAGTCGTCCTTTGGTACTTGCAACAATGTACTTGATACTGATGATGGAACTGAGGCTGCAGCTACAGCAGCCGCAGCTGCGGCCTCGGTTGTGGACTGATTTGTCAATCTTGCCATATGATATGCTGAGTATCTTTTTGATGCTCGTCTCTCTAAATTGGTTCCCTTTTTAAGTTGTGCTAAAGCATCTTCATCTTTAGAGCCTCTGTTATCCTGATTCTCAGTATCTTGCGATCCGTTAGTCGGCTGTTCATTTTCAATAGTATCCTTTTTACTACCTTTTTGTATTTGATCGTTCGAGCCCGTTACATTGGAAGGTTTTTGCTGCGATATAGATGAGGTAGGCGAAATAGTCACCGTAGATACAGATGATTTTTGCTTATGGCTATTCCTAAATGCACGGTGTTCTTGTTTCAAAATTTTCAACTCAGCTTGCTTTACTTTTAGCCTGTCCAAGAGGCTGACAATAATTGTCCTTATACTAGGAAGAAATTTATTCAGAGTGTCATCAGAAGCTGGTTCTCTTAGAGTCACTTCTAGTACTTTACGTAGCTCCATGGGAACATCTCCTAGATCTGACACATCGATATCTGAATGAGTAAAGAACTTTGTGACCAGTTTGAAATCATTCCCCAGCTGAACGTAAGCATCAGAAACCATCTTCCCCGTAGCTGCACCTTTGGACCACTGAGTTAGAACCTGCAACAAATGCTTAGTGGACATCAACAACTTCGTCACTGTGGTTTCCACACTCATTGAAGACCTCACTGAATTAGACGTCGACCTCGATAACTCTTCATTACTGCTTGACATATCTTATCACTGGATAATGCCCCTAGCCTTGATTCCTAGGATGTCCTTTTTTGGTTATCAAGTGTAGTTACATTCTATTTCAACCAACTTTGATTTATTAAATGTTCTTGTAGCGGAACATTCGCGAGATCAAAATTTGATATTTGAGAAATCGCTTTAATAGTAAATATCAAGATGAACTCGTACAGATCGATGAATGTGCAACAACTTTGATGAGTATAACTGAATTTTCTGATGTTGTAATTTCAGATTCAGAAGATGACGGTGCTCAATCAACCAATATCCTCTTCAATATAACCGAAGATTTGGATGTAGATACCTCATCTGTCGAGAATGGTGATACAGATGCCACAGAGGAGGCCAATGTTACTCAGACATCCCATACAGTAAATGACGGTAATGTACCTCTCATGAAAGCCAATTATGAGGCAGGTGAGCTTCCCACCTATGCAGGCTCTAGATGGTCTCTGAGGAAAAGAAAGGCCATCCAAAAGATGCCATATAGTCTCGAAAGGATAAAACATAGGCAATTACTGGAAGGATTCGATGTATCTTCGTTTGATTTTGTATCCAACCAAGTAAATTTACCAGATAGGATATATACAGCCGCCAATGATGCTGCTCCAGTGACAGAGGCGACGCTCAATGGCGACCTACAGTGGGAAACCGCAGATGAGCAGAGCAGCTCGTCATTCGAGGAAGGCCAAAAATTGCATGACACTGAAACTTTGCCAGAATATAGGCGATCTTCAAGTATACGGCAACATGAGGTAACAGAGCAAGCTAGTGGAGAGTCCGACCAAAATTTGACCTCAGAAGACGAAGTTGAATTGAATGAAGTGGTGTTTCGAGGTAGAAAAATTAACGTTAAAACAGGATACAGAGGAATATTGCCCAAAATGGCCTGGAAAAGAGAACTGAAAAGAGGTAAGAGTAAAAATAGCGGGCAGTCACTTCGAAATCATGAAGTTACTGGAAAAAAGGGTATTGCAGTTAGGAAAACGGTGAAAACCGTCTTAACAAACCAAGATGACGATCTAATGAATGACATCGTCGCTGATGGAAATTATAACAGTAGCATTGAATACGATCCAGCAGATTTCTATCTAAAGAGAGATCAAAAAGATTATTTGCATGACAACGATACAATCAATGAGGTTAATCGTTATTATCAAGATAAATATAATGATAAATACTTACTGCTGGATTCTTCAGACGAAGAAGTTTTGGAAGTGCAACCAGTTATTGCCACGAATAAAGGTTCTGTTAATGACGAAGCAGGGCTAAGCTTGATGCATTCAAGGACGAAAAATGCTCTTTCAGACCTTGTAGAGATAATGTCAGATGATAACCTCCTTGAAGCACCAGAATCTGATCGACAAACTTATCTCATTGAGTCTGGTGAGTACAACAGAGGTGAAATTGACCCCGGTTTAGCTCATCGAAAAACTAGGAACAAGAGAAGGCATAATAATGGGAGAACCTCTACTATAGACAATTACTTCCATACTAAGGATAGACCTATTCGCTTGACAAAAATATCAATAAGGAATACGTCAAATAAACCGAGAATCACAAGATATACTCCACAAACTGTCCATAGGAAGGCTAGTAGAACTTCTGAGGGCGAGATAAATAGTAGAAAAGGCCAGAGTTTAGGACTTAACTTTTCAAAAAAATCATCTGATGAGAACACCAAGAAGATAAAGAGTAAAAGAAGGTCAGACATGACCATAAAAAATCCAATCTTCACGACCGTGGTAGAAGCCCTAGGTGACAAAATAATCACAATGCATCAAAAAGCTTCCAAAGTTAGTTCTGAATTTGATCATATCCCTGAAGATAAAATTACATATGTCGATTACAAGCTACCTGCCTTGGAAGCATTTTATTCCAATAACGCGATTGATCCTCCAAATTTATCCAGAATATTGATATCCGGTAAAAGCTACACGCTTTCGCGTTTCAACTCTCTAGAGACAATCAATACTATCAATCAAATTTATGACGCTATTATCGAAGTGGGTGCTTCTGAAAAGGAGCTAATTGATTCATGCAAAACTATGAGTACTTTCATCTTACATTTAAACTTACCAACTTTGTATGAAGCCACTGCCGAATTCCATAAAAAGTTCTACATAAAGGTAAACAAGATGCGAAAGAAAACTAAATCAATCTTTTTCTATGAGTTGTCTAGTTGCCAATGGCTGCTGCTGCAAATATCAAAATTTACTAACATTTCCAACTCAAAAAAATTACATATTGAGACAGAGATTTTGCATAATATAGTGCACTTTTTCAAAGCACTTTCTCGTTTTGATGAAGATGCTTTACAAAAAGATGATGAATGCTTTTTTGAAAGTTATAATATTTTAGCTACAGTTGTAGATATTCTGGGGAAGAAAGATGATTTATGGGACTTGCTGGAAGAACAAAAGTTCTCACCACAGCTTTCATTTATAATTTGCAATATATTTCCTACAAAGCAAGAAAGATGGGGTATTTTAGAGGTGAAGGAAAAGTATACTGATTTTGTACAATCTTTTAGATTTACAAAATACTGTATTAGTTCTTGTCATTGGCCGATCACCGATGATATTCTCTTATTGTATGATCGCATCTTTAAGAAGCGTAGATTTAATGATTTCCCTGAGGAACACGTATTTTCTAAAAGAAACTATGTAGTGTCCTCTCTGGAGGCATCTATCCCAAATGGTACAATGTTTAATAAGTATCTAACGCTTTTGACAGTTTCAAACATCTCCCAATCAATGCTGGAGAGACTAATCCCTATAAGTGACATTTCAAAAGAGGACACAGCACCAACTCTGATTAATAGAATGAATCTGATTCTAATATTAGCCAGTAGGTCAAACACCAACTTGGAGAAGCGGTTCGAAAAAATAGCCAATGAATTATTGACGGTGAGCTATGCAAAATCACATGAATTGAAAAACCAGAAAAGATTATACGAAGCTTTCCTGAACGGTATCATATTTCTTTTAGAAAACAATAGTTCCAAAAATCTACCTTTAAGAGTCAGGTATCTTTCTCTCATCTATAAGAACTTCATTCATAACAAACCAGAGATAGAATTGGTTTGGTCTGACTTTCTAAAAAAACTGTCTGGATCTTTATTATTAGCGAAGAAACACAGAGTAAATATTTTGAGAGACTTATACCCGAACTTAGTTTTGATGGTTCAAAGAGATACAGTTGACAAAGACGCTTTCATGTTAATGGGGATGTATATCAAATATCTTGACGCTTTCAAAGCAGCCTGGATCCAAAATTCGTTGCTTCCACTAATAAAGAACAAAGCAAACACCTCCATTGATTGGGTTCACTACTACTGTATCATAGGCAAATGCCTTGTTATGAAAGATGCCACAACATGGTGGTCTTTTTATACTTATAACGGCTTAGAAGATAATCTTTCAATTAAGATATTTTTCAACTACAAGGTTGTTCTTCTCTGCGATGGCTACTCTTTCGATCTTATTAAAAAATCTGTGTTCAGCTTCATAAGTAGTCTTTATTTTCAAGAAAGTTCTACAAATTATATGAAGTTGTTACAAGCTTCTCTTAAACGTGAGAATGGCAATGTAGAAGGCAGTATTAGTTGTGAAAATAAGCTAGGGTCTCTTTTTTTCTTGAAACTGCTATTCAGCTGCTTTCATAAACTAAAATATTTCGATGTGATGATACAATTCGTTGACAATATTCAGGCATGTTACGAAAGTGAAAAATTGAATCAGGAATTTGTAGAGGAAACGATCCAATACCTAAATAGCCGGTATGTTGATCAACTTAAGGACTGCTATTCATTCTCGTTGCTGACAAGAAAATTCGGAATTTCAGATATTGAAAGAGAAAAAAGTATTTTCAGAGATCGAATTGAAGTTATGAAAGATAATGGTGTCAGAGTTCTCTACATATTTCAAAATCTGAACGCCGTATGTTCAAATGAAGAGCAATTACAGAGCTATCATTTAAAAGTTACCTCCCTATTCTATGGGTCGAATTTTAAGAATCCAATGTCACTCTTTTCGGATATCATAAAAGGCATGATTGGCGTGACGAACCCATCCTTTCGCAAATATACAGAGGCGTACCTGGCATATTTTTTGATTTTGATTAATAATTATATATCAGCAGAGTTTTCTCTATTGACGCCGAGAGACTTTTTGACTATCTGTCGCCTACACAAGATATTATGTCAAAATCTAAGTTCAGATAGTACTATCCAGGGTGGCAATTACATTCTGAAGAAAGCATGCCTAACATTTCAGCTTCAAGCCTTGAGGATCTCTAATGGATTTTGGGAACATGAAAAGTTACTGAAACTGACAAGGGATTACTGCTTATTTACAAAAAAATCAACGAACGTCCCTCTTCCCGAACTATCTGCTCAAATAGAGCAAATTTGGACCAAAAATGGTTGTGCGGGCGTCGATAATTTAACTAAACTATATTCTTACGATGATTTGACAGTTGCTAAACTAACTGAAAAATTATCAGCATATACTGGGCTAACGTAGTCACTATATACATATAGTACATTCATTTAATATATGCTCCTGAAAAAAGATGCCATAAGGCCAAAATCTCAGTTAATGATTATTATAAGGGAATATATACTTAACTTACATAGATAATAAGTTATACTAGTGATGATATTTGTATGAATGACATATAAACAACGTATCACATGGATATTATGGAGAAAATGTAGTAATAGTCATTTTTTGATTACCTGGGTACTTTGAGCCAGACAAACATGGTATGTTTCCTAAAAAAGAGTATGTCAAGAAGACTTAGCTACTATCCGTCTTTTTTAAATATTTTTTTAGATTAACAGCTACCTTAGCAACACCATGTGTTTCTGCTTTACAGATAAAACATTTTGAGTCTTTTTCCACTCTCTTCATGAAACAGGCGGAACAAAAGTAGTGATTGCAGCTAGTGACAATAGGCGATTTATAATCTTCGTTACACAGTACACATTTGAAAGGAATATCCTCTAATTCTTTTTGAACCTCGTCATTATTTCCATTGTTATCAACATCCCATTCTTTGTTTAACTTCCAACCTGCTTTAAAATCATCTCTCGAATGCAAAAATTTACAGCTATCACCATAGCCACAGTACCCAGTTTGTTTGTAATCCTTACAGACGTCTGGTTGATAATCTGTTACAATAGTGGTACGTACATTAAACGGCTGTAAAATCTGTTTACTTGCATTAAATTTGCTCTTATTAATGGAAATCAAGGCATTATTATTATCGCCACTTTTTTTGAAGTCAGCTTGCTTGAAGTTACGTTCATTATTCAGTATATCAGATTTTGTAGCTTCATTTTCAGTCGAGAGTAGCTTATACGCACTATCATCAGGCAATATGTTATCATCCTCCAATGACAATTTTGGAACAGAATCACCTTTCTTCACGGCAATATTGTTTTTGGCTCTTTCTGATTCATCCAATTTCTTTCTTTTATTCTGTAAACCGTCACCAGACAGCTTGCTTCTTTTCTTGAACATCGACGCTAGCACTGCAATGTATTGATCTATCAACGGTTGATGCCTATACAAATCGATGAGCTTATTTAAATTTATAATCTTAAATCTCGATCACGTGATCATTCAAGAAGAGAATCCCGGGCACAGCAGGAAATGCACCCTAGGGCTTCATGGCAAATGCCTTTGAATGGTCGACAAATTGGTCCGAACCCTACCTTAGGATACTTCACACGTGAAGTAAATGAAAATTAGGGTTCGAATATCAATTAGGAAAAAATAAACTTTGAGCCAAGCATTTGTAGGATGCTATTTGGAGAAGGACCCTAGTATGGACCTGCCAACAAAGATAAGAACGACATCCTTAGCTACTGGTTAATAATGGCTGAGAACCTGGGGAAGGATCATGTTGTGAGGGCAGAGTTTCTTAATCAACATCAATACAGAATTGGTGGGAATACAAGTAAGATCTTCCAAGATAAGGCGAAAAGTGATGGTTCTAATTCCAACATTCAAGCATCTGACAATGGATCTGCTTTATTGAACTCAACACCTCCGATGATAACAAAAGCTTTGATTAATCTGTATCCATATTTGATAATTTTAGATAAAGTGTTAACTATATTAACGTGGTCATCCTCAGATATATGGCCCAGTGTCCTGATGTGTTTGGTATATCTGATATTCCTATTATACTTACATCCAATTGTGAAGTACCTTGGTCATATCATCATTGTAACATTATTGTTCGGTTATTGTAAGCTGGATAAATATATCAATGGAGCTGTTAGTCAAAGGGCTTCATTAGAAGATATCACCATTATAATGGAGCGTGTCTCATTGAAATTTGATTTACTGCTCTCACCTTTGACACGTCTCACTTTACAAGACATTGAAAGACTTATGCTAACGACGATATTACTATCTCCAATTCATATTCTACTAATATCTCTCCTAATGTCCCCTCAAAGATATGTTTTAACCATCGGAATATTTGCATTAACCTACCACTCTCCATGGGCAAAAGTGACAAGAAGACTACTATGGAAATTCAAATTTATAAGAAAGTTTGTATTCTATATGACAGGGCTAGATATGGGAGGAATCAGCACATTAAGAAGGGCATCATCTGCTTTATTGATCAAAAAGAAGGTTGAAGAAACTATAGAAAATGATGACACCGACAAGCCAATCAAGTTCACTTACGTTTTGTATGAAAATCAAAGAAAATGGCTCGGTATTGGATGGAAACCAAATATGCTGGGGTATGAGCGTACTTCTTGGACTGACGAATTTTTGAATGAGGCTCCCATGCCAAAAGATTTCCAATTACCTGAAGAGAAAACTTCAATGAAGTGGAAATGGGTTGATGCAAACTGGAAATTAGACTTGACTAATGATGGTGCCATTCCAGTCACCGGTGCAACCAAAACAAACGAAAATCCTGGTATAGATGACGGATTCATATATTATGATAATGGATGGAACAAACCTTCAGCTCATGAGAGCTTTTCTAAATACACAAGACGTAGAAGATGGATTAGGACTGCGGAGTTAGTCAATGATGATACACACAAAGAAGGCGCCCCTTCCAATACAGAGGATATTTCTGCAGTACTTTCAGAAGAAGCATCTGAAGACACTCACTACGAGCCTGAAGTTCTAACAAAAGTCCGCAATAGATCAGTTGCTAGCCATCACTCCAAATAAATAAACGCGGCCTGCGATATATAGCTTTTTTATAATTGTAATGCTAATGAAAATAACAAAGTATAAATGCCAAATTTCTATTTATCTTTTGAAGATTAATCCTGCTTAAATATATATATATAATATTAATATATTTGAAAGAAAAAACAATAATCCTCAAATCTTATACTAATAATATGATTATAATTTGTTAACCTTCAAAGTTGGTGGTAAAGATTGGATCAATTTCTTGGCCTTACCAGCATCGTTAACGATTAAAGTGTATAAGTGTCTAGAACCTCTGACCTTGAATTTGGTTTGTCTGAATTGCTTACCAGATTTGTTCAATTTCTTGTTAATCTTGACAGTAGCAGAAGAAACGTCAGCTCTTCTGGTTAATTCTAAGAATTGTTTGATGTCGGAAATTTCTCTAGCCATTTTTCTCAATCGTACTGTGTGGATATGATCTATGTATTAAGACAAGAATATCAGATCGGTTATTATCATATATACTCTGTTAATGGGGCAATTACTATCCTAGTATCAGCAACTGGATGGACTCTGCCAGTCCGGTAACAGATTGACAAATTCTAGGAACCCGTGAGCGTTGCGTCCATCCCAATTAGGAAAGTATTATTGCGATTTTTTAAATTTAATAAAATTAAAAAAATTTAAAGAAAAAGTATTGCCTGAGATGAATGGGTTTAACAGTCAAACAAACTATTCAATAGATTAGTTGGTAAATGACGTATACCACATATTGATTAGTATATTGAGACTGTCTTTCTGTTATGAAGTGACCAGCCATTATATAGGCTAAGATGATGTTATTTTGAAGGAAAGGGCACATGATATAAACTGCATCTTTGCTGCATTCTAAGAAACTGTCCTCTACGACATAGCAATTAACACTCTAAGGAAGGTAAATTATTGCCTTGCTTTTGAAGACCGTCGCCACAAGAAAGTTGCTACCCCCTTTGCAATAATCGCCTCTTTAAGCAGTCCCGCCCCTATAGTCTTTCTTTCGGTCGTTGAAATTATTATTTTCGTCTGGTCCATGATTTGATTGATCTATTGACGTATAAGACTTCCTCCACCAAGAACTTTTTTATAAGTATGTTTTATAACTAGTAATACTGTGTGTCTACCAAGCGGTCTTATTTATAGTGAAACGGTTAACCTTTCATCCTCGCGAAATAAGTCACAGCACCACACATATCTTATAGACATGGCAGGCCTTGCGACAAGCGCAGCATTAAGTCTGGGACAAGGTTATGTGCAGGATTTGAGCAAGGATTATAGTGCGAAGCATTTCCAGCCTACAAAGGACCCGTACTATACTGAAAGGCCTGGAGGTGGAACCAAGAGAAGAAGACTTCCTGAGGGATGTAGCAAACAAGAGAGCAAAGCTTGGAAGTCTGTACAGAATAAGGCGTATTTACATGATAAATCACTATGTGGATGCTGCTGCTGGTGCGATAATATAGGTTGGGCTCCATTGTTGGCCTTAATCCCCGGTATTGGCCCCTTGCTGATGTTTTGGGTTCATAGTGAGTTAATTAAATTAGCTAACAAGAAATTTCAGTTACCGGAAGACTTAATGGCAAAAATGTATGGTAATATTGCTGTTGACTTAGCATTAAGTCTTGTGCCACTTTTGGGATCACTCTTTTCATGGTTACATGCATGTTCCACGAGAAACGCCGCCATGATATACAACTACGTTTCTAAAAGGGTAGTTGACAGAAATACAAGACTAGAGCGGGAGAGACGAGTTCAAGAACAGATGAGTGGTCAATATTCCAATTATTATGTAGCATCACAAACTCAACTTGGCAGCACATGGCAACAACCTCCAACAGCCTCCATGAGCCAACCTTATCGACAGGCCAGGCATGTTTGAATCAATTTCTCAGAAGTTTCATGACGATCACGTTTATATTCATATACAATTTTTTAATCACATAACCAAGGCCCCTTTCATTAGTAAATTGATATATTTTCATCTACAATAAGCCATGGAATAGTAACAAAAAATATAATATTATTGTTTCATTATTTAAAATATATGGTCATTACAAATAAAAAAAATATAATGCAGAAAATCGTAGAATGTCTAATGTTGTGACTGAGTATCATGTAGCCTTTTCTCGTTAGTTTGAGCGTTAGATCCTCTTCTATGCTTGTTGAAAATCGGTGGGATTTCATTATCTTCAATCAAATCATTGATTTCATCACCAGGTTTCCCCCAATTGCCTTTACCAGAGCCATTCTTCTTGACGTTGTTTGGAGCTTCACCGAAATTCCCAGTATGCGTGAAATATTTTGGATTAGCTTTGTCTTCGTGAATGGTCCATTTGTTAGTTCTAGTCATTTTTTATGAGATAATGTGATAAGGCTTGTTGTATGTGTAGATAGTATTTATTCTTGGTACGTTCAAGACAAAAAAGAAATAGAAAGAAATAACTTGACACTTCTATCAAAAGTAACAAGAGACTTTATCTATTATATATATATTTTTTGGAGTTAATGAAGAAGTAAACTTCGATTGAACGACTGCTGGCCCCTCTTAGAAAGCCCCCCGCCCCCTGTGTTCATAATCAAGAATTGGAAATAAACAAGCTGTTCTTTCCAAAACCTTCTAATTACGTATTAATCCACCCGTAAAATGATACAATTCCTTCCTAATTGTGAGTCAATCTCAGCCACATCCAACAACAACTCCCTGTTCTCTTAACGACATTCCACGGGGCCTCTGTTACTGTTCTCCGGGTTGAGCCTCTCCGTCCCCGCGTTTTTCTGTTGTGGTATCGGGCAGTTTGCTTTAGTGAGTGCAAAAAAATCCTCTTCCAATTTCTCGAACATTGGCGAATGTTTCTCGAGACCCGCACGATAAAAATAAACTGCGGGGTAAAATTCAGGAAACTAAAATGCCAAGATCATTTTTGCCCTTCATTGTTATTTTTGATTTTATAATTAATAGGAGTCTCCATACGAATAAGATGACATTATCTGTATATATTATGTATAAAGTATAGCAATCGCGGTCTATTTTTTTTCTTGGGGGTATTATTAGAGTGACGTGTTAAAACTTCATATCAGAGAAATCTTCATTCCAAAGTGTCTTGAATAAATCGTTCATATCAGTGTCATGCATAAATTGCTCCAATGTACCTAGATTATAGTATTGTGTATCAGAGCGAGGCATTGACGAGAGTTTCGTAGCGGGTCGTAATTCCTTGTCAGAATTGCTAAAGGGGCTCTCATAGGAACCACTGGGCGGCGAAAGAATATCTGAAATGCTCATAGGTGGTAATGACTGCTCAGTCATCGGACATCTGCTTTTATTTACAGGTCGTAGAGCTGTGTATGGATAAATACGTATTTTTTCACTACGCTTGCGTTCGCTATTGCCATCTTTTCCAATACATGCAACCTTGTAATCATTCTCTAGCATTTGTTGAATATTCAAATGGAAACCACTTTCTTCAACAGGGTCTAGGACATACTTGTAGATATAGGAATTGTGATCCAATATATCGTTAGCTAGTTGCTGCACTCTACTATCCGCTCCACCAAGGACCTGAACCAAACGTGATCGTTCCATATTGTTCGTATCCATAAAAGTCAATAAACTTATTCTATTCAGAACTCCTAAGAAAAATATACAGGCAGCGAGAGACTTGAATGGTTGGAAGGTATTTATCGACCTACCATCATGTTCCGTCGTCAAAACAGTTGCCAGAGGTTCGAATTTTTCAAAAATTCTCAAATTTAATATAATATTCTTTTCTGGCAATGGTTTTTCTTCGACAAAATTGATAGTAATAACTAAAAGGAAAATTATAAGATATGGTTCAGAGCAGTTCCATGATTGATAGACATTGTCAATGTTCAGTAGTAGTTCACCCATTTTTGTCCATATGTCATAAATTTCCTGATTATATCCTTTGAACACATTTAAAACCTCTGTGGGCTTTTCACTTTCCGTCAAGCGACATACAACATTGATCGACATCCTTAGAACAATACAATAAAGAAGTTCACCTGCAATAATGTGCTTGTTAATAAGGTAAGATGTGTCCATCCCGTCAAAATAGCCCTTTTTATTCTTTACGAATTCGTAAATTTTTCCACACTGCAATTTAACACTCCGTAGTTTGCTTCTAGTGATATCTGTTTGCTGTAACAGATCGTTTAGTATACGCATTCTCAGCTCAGGTGATTTACCGATGTTCGTGAAGGAAGTATATTTATCACTGAAAAGAACATTAGAATAAAAATCACTAACGATCAAAATGTCAGCAAGATTCCCATAACGCTGGATACCTTCCAAAGACATATTCTCAAAATCCTCATTCCTCGGTATCGTACTCACTCTATCTAGAAAATCACTATGATCTATAAAGCCGAGCTCCCTGAACTCCTTTGGAAGCAAACAATTCATCTTAGTGTCATCAATCATCGATTGATGCCCTCTTATAAAAGAAAATTGCTTTTCATGACAATATAAGCTCCACCACACTTCTCTTCTTTTCTCTGCGATAGACTCATCGAGACCGACATAATATTCCCAACGTGATAATCCAATTTTGACAGCCGACGAAACGGCAACCTCCAACACTTTTTCATAACCATATTTTTCTTCCAACCACTGTTGATAATCTAACAATTTGAGTAGTAATTCTAGATATTCCAAAGAATTATATTCACTTAGGTGATATAACGTGGAATTGTAGTAACTATAACACAAAGTTAACAATATGTCTTGGAGCTTGCAGTAGCTTATTATTAAGTGTTTCTTTTCCGAATCTCCATTCATTAGATTTGCAAATGTCAGGGGGGGTATGGTAGTCTGAGTTTTGATTCCCTCAAAATGTTTCTTGTGAACAGAAAACATTTCTAATAACAGCCTAAACATTTCCAAATCATCATTCATAACGTTTAAAAGCATTTGTGTCGAAACCCCCGTCAAGTTTTCCACAAAAGGTTGTGGTAACTTACCTATGATAATTGCAATGAGATCTCCATTGTTGGATATATTACGCGGCCCAGTACTTGATGAAGGTGTACTAACATAACCAATGTGTTCCCTTTGTAGATAGTTCTCCACTGGGTTGGATATTGAGACACATCCTTCATTCAAATGCAATATACACATATCAAAAAATCTTAAAACGATGTAAATTGTCGCCTTTAAAGTTTGCTCTAATGGAAGAGCATCCTTTTGAATAATACATTTCTTCATCAAATGACCAACACCACGTAAAGAAAATAGTTCAACTGGAGAATAAAGTCCAAATAATTCATCCACAAGTGGCAATTTTGACAAATAACCAGATTCACTGTTGAAGGCAACATCTGAGGAGTTAAATACACAAAGACGACTCAAATACAGTTTCTTCCTGTATTTATTTCTAATTAAATGTGTTTCGATGGACTTAGAGGATCCTGTTTCTGTAATTAACTGTGGTAATTTCTTGAAATTGATTCTAGGTTTCCATATGTTAACAATTTTATCTAGCTTGGCAGTAACATCATCGATCATATGTTCCACGGCCGGATTCTTGTTTGGCATTTGGGACAAATAGTCCAGCAGCGATTTATTATTCCTATAGTCCTCCTGGTTCTCTAAATCATTTTCATATAAGCCTCTTTCAAGCACGTTTAAGGACCCAGAAGGTGGACTTTGAGATGTAGTACGGTTTTGAAGCGATTTATCTGATCCTATATCAAATTGTGCCTTTGAAGGAATATATGCAGTAAAGACATGCTGACTGGAATCTATACGACCGAGATCTATGAAACTGTTGTTCTGTGACACTTTACTCCCGAGTGAATCAAGCTGTGATGATGATTTTAAACGTGAAGAACCGTTCTTAGAAATTTTTCCATTTGGCTTACTAGGAGGAGATGCACTGGATGAAAAGACACATTTACACTGATATATCTGACAGTTTGTACATGGTGTAGTCTCTGAACATTTAATTTTTCTCTTTCGACAGTTATCACATGCTCTGTTAACTTTCCTTCTTCTCTTCGAAATCTCTGTCTGTTCTATTTTCACCTCTGAAGTCATTTAAACGGTAATGTGATTCGGTCACCCACTCTTAATATACTCCAACAAGCGTTATGAACTTGCTATCCAACTTAAATGACCTGTAAATCTAGTGAACTTACCATCTTTCATATCTACCACACCAGCTCTTCTTACTCATCCAACGTGCGAGAAAACCCAGACCGTACAAGCAAAATTCCCTCAGTTGGGCGCAGCGTCTTGTGCTTCTTATTTCTATCGCTTTTCCAAAGTAGTGAAAAAAGAAGATCACCGACTGCCAGTGCGATGTGCTCTTGGCATGGAGGTGACAGATACTTGTTGTTTGGTGAAGAATTTGTTGAGAAGTGTTTAAACGACTGCGAACAAGAACAAATACTTATATTTATATATAAATGAACCTTTTTTGCTCTAAATATGATGCTCTTCTTTTCATAGATGTCTTTCAAATGACAGTTTTTTTGATCTCAAAAAGTGCTGCTGTGCCTGTTGACTTCGTAGCGAAACGTCATATGACATCTGAAGAAGATACATGATGTATAGCCGAAGGCTAGCCCAATGTTCAACCACTTTTAGGGTTACTTATTACTAAAAATTTTTGCTAACGTCTTAATAATAATACCAGTTGAGTGCATAGAATTTCGTCAGATAATGTATCGTTTACCCAGATTGTATCTCAAAATCTAAATTGTCTAAAATTGTGACTGCGAAACCTAACAGTTACAGCGATGGTAAAATCTACCAAGTTTGCACTTCCCTTTTCTAGTATCTGCCGAGACTACTACGTTGTCTTTACTAGTCGTTCACAAATTAAACGAATATTGCAAAAATTTTGTTCTTCGAACAGACCTAAGGCTCGTAGGGAATTGTTTCTGGTGGGAAAAAAATGCTTGGCAATAGAGGTTATTAACGATGTTGTTGCTACTATTTAAAGATCCAGGTTGGCAAAATTTAGAAACAAGCAGGGTTCAGGATGGTATAAACCAAAATGAGTTCAAGTACTACTGGACCAAAGGAACAGCAGAATTTTTTGCCACAAGGTAAATATCTGAAGCCCAATGAAATGGAATACGAATTTGGTGGGCCAATTGGTGTCACTTTCAACATGATTTTCTATCCCGTTCTTATGTACTACATGTGGTTGAGTGCCGAATTTTACGACGGTTCGTTTGCCTTACCTAATGCTGATCAATCTTGGTTAGAATTCGGTATTGAACTTGTAGAACTTATCAGGAAACACGGTAATCCATCTTCGTATTCATGGACAATCTTTCTATCTTTCTGGGCCGCACAAATCTTTTTCTATTACACTTTACCTGGTGTATGGACTAAAGGTCAACCATTAACTCATTTAAAAGGTAAGCAGTTACCATATTTTTGTAATGCAATGTGGACTTTTTACGTCACAAATGCCATAGTTCTCCTATTACACTTTACTGGCATTTTCAAATTGTATACAATTATTGATTTATTTGGTGAAATAATGACATGTGCTATTATCTCCGGCTTCGCATTCTCTATTGGATTGTACCTATGGACATTATACATTAGCGGTGACTACCACAGAATGACTGGCAACCACTTTTATGATTTCTTCATGGGTGCTCCTTTAAATCCAAGATGGGGCATCCTTGATTTGAAAATGTTCTTCGAAGTTAGATTACCTTGGTTTACATTGTATTTCATCACACTTGGTGCATGTTTCAAACAATACGAAATGTACGGCTATGTCACACCACAGTTAGGTGTGATTTTATTAGCTCATTGGTTATATGCAAATGCATGTGCCAAAGGTGAAGAATTGATCGTTCCAACATGGGATATGGCCTATGAAAAATTCGGTTTCATGCTAATCTTTTGGAACATTGCAGGTGTTCCATACACTTACTGCCACTGCACTCTATATCTAGTTTATCACGATCCATCTGAATACAATTTCAATATGGTTTACACTATTGGGTTATATGTGGTGTATTTATTTGCTTATTACGTTTTTGATACTGCTAATGCCCAAAAGAATATGTTTAGAAAACAAATCGCTGGTGATGAAAGTGTTAGAAAGACTTTCCCACATTTCAAATATCAAGTGTTGAAGAATCCAAAATATTTGAAAACTTCGAATGGATCATATTTATTGATTGATGGATGGTATAAATATGCTAGAAAGATTCATTACACTGCAGATTGGATCCAAGCATTGATATGGGGATTGGCGTGTGGTTTTAAGTCACCATTTCCTTGGTTTTTCCCAGTTTTCTTCTTTGTTGTCTTAACTCATAGAGCTGTAAGAGACCAAATTAAATGTAAGAGAAAGTACGGCAAGGATTGGGATGAATACTTGAAACATTGTCCATACTTATTTATCCCATTTTTATTCTAAGATAAAAATAAATAGTTAAATTTTATAGATATATAAATAAATACCAACTTAAAAGGTAGATCAAAGTGCCATACTGTGAGGCAAAATTTCAATGGAATAATTATCTGGATCCTTAATGAAGGCGAGATTCTTCATTTTACCTTGATTCCATTTAACACCCCAAGTAACCTTGTCTTTATAAACAGAATCGATGTCATTACAAAGAGCTTCAGGGTCCTTTGTTGAGACGCAGATGTGGCCGTAACCTTGAGGTTGTTCATTACCGTTATGATAATGGAAACTTTCATCTGATTCAGTACCCCAGTTGTGAGTTAATTCTAATAAACCTTCTTGATTGTTCTTGTGATCGACCGATTTTGGATCTTGATAACCAAGGAAATATAGAGTGAATTTACCGTTTTCATGAACGGTTTTTTGGATCAGTTTCATACCAAGTACATTTTGGTAGAATTCAAGGGACTTTGTAGCATCTTTAACTCTTAACATAGTGTGATTAAATTTATAATCTTTATTCTTATTGGAAGAAATGATTTCAATCCAGTAATTATCAGGATCCAATGCGAAGGCGATATCTTTCATCTTACCGTCGACCAATCTCTTCTTGAAATTGACATTTAAACTTTCCAATTTAGCACAAGCGTCTTCAATGTTATCAATAGCGAATGCAATGTGACCGAACCCCCTGTGTGGCTCTTCATTACCGTTATTAATCTTATAACCAGGATCAGTTTCAGTAACCCAATTGTGGGTCAATTCTAGGACACCTGCTCTGTCAAAGACAGAACCTTCTTGGAAGGCAAGGAAATAATTGGTGAATTTACCCATGGGGACATCCATTTTTTTGATCAATTTCATACCAAAACATTCGGTATAAAACTTGATTGATCTTTGTGGATCTTTAATACGTAAACATGTATGATTGAATACCAACGAAGCGTCAGCAACGGCACTCTTAACAGCGTGAGGAAAGTAACTCATCTTTGCGATGTCCTATAATGCCTTTTTTTTTGCTCGACCTCATTTTCAATACGGAAATTCATTGAGCCTTATTTATACCCATATGAGCTTGCGTGTGGGTTACCCAGCTGTTAGTAAGAAAATGTGAGACGACTTGGGGCGGAATAAAATGGCACGGGAACGGAGAAAATCGGAGCAGTCAAGTGATTCTCAGGGAAGGAGACTATGTGAATAGTAGAGGAAGGTGCTGCTTCAGTTTACTCGAATCGGAGGAAACCCAGCATGGGCTAGGCAAAATGGTGGTACTGTTTTCTACAGGAAGACTCTAGACCAGGACAACTAGCATGTTGTGCTCCATATCTAAGCTACTTACAAAGTATCTATCTCTCTCACATTATTAACTGCAACATATGCAGGTCCCAGGTTAAATACATCTTGCAATGTAAGCTTCGTGTTCTTTTGAAACAGAGTCGTTTTCTCTGGCGTCAGACAGTGTCAGGGACCAACTAGACATCTCCGCAACCCCCCCTCGCACCAACAGGGCAACCTATATACCCAAGTACCGGCTACCAAGACCCGTATCAGCTCGAGCAAATCAGTCCATCTGCCAACAGAGATCCCCATATCACACATTCAGTGACCGAGTCTCAGCAGCCAATTACAATTTTTTATACACTGTGAAAGACAATCACCAGCAACGGTCACCGACTCACACAAGAGAAAGAGAAAAAAAAAATTGGACTCGAAAGCAGTTAGTAATAATAAGTATACAACGAAGCAAACCAAATGTATGGAGCACAGTCAGGTAATATGATGGTAGCAGGTACCCAGTATAAGTACAAGTCCAGTGCGCCGCTTTCAGATAAGACGAGCAAGACAAATGGGATGTACGTCTGTCATTATTGTGACGCTTCCTTCCGTATAAGAGGTTATTTGACTCGTCATATAAAGAAACATTCCATTGAAAAGGCTTACCATTGTCCTTTTTACAACGAACATCAGCCATCTGAATTGAAATGCCACAACTCCGGTGGATTTTCAAGGCGAGACACGTACAAGACACATCTCAAATCTAGACATATTTTATATCCTAAAGGTGTGAAACAGAACGAACGTAATAAATCCACTGGACATTGTGCACAGTGCGGCGAGTTCTTCCAAAACCTAGATCACTGGGTGGAAACACACATAGAAAGTGGAGAATGTACTGCATTACCTTCAAATTATGTTAAGAAGCAAACTCGTAATCTCAATACCAAATTGAAACAGCTACCCAATAACAGATACATATCCATGGATGAGGATAAAGAGCTACCTTTACCTCTAGACATGGAACAATCTCCAATAGACATCTCTAAATATCCATTGGACTATTTTATTCAACAACCAACCAAAAAAAGTCACACCGTAGACACTACGGTTTGTCTGAACACCATGAAAGGGACGATCGAATACCTCAACATGTATAATGACTATTTCAATACAGATGTATAGTAGATTATATTAAATATAGTACTATGAGCACATCTCAATTAATGACGCGATGAACTATACCAACTTTGCTTTTTTTGAATCTGTTTACCCGGAAATGTTGATGCAAAATAACGAGATAAATAAAAGAAAAAAAACAAATTTTTTGAAGAAGGTCACTTTAAGTATAGATAAACTAAGCTACGAGAGACCCTTCACAACCGCTCAAACATGTCTGATTCTAACAATGAAGAAGATTTGAACTTCAACGAGCTGATTGGGAACCTGCTCAGTTCTCATAATGAGCAGGAACACCATGTGGAGCTGCCGGAGTTTAACAATAACGACGATGACTTAGTAGACGCCGTCGCGAATGCAATACAAGATATCGACGAGTTGCCACAACATGATAATAATAATAACGTGAATAATAATAACAATAATGAAAATACCACTGCTATTACTACTACTGCTAATAATAGCAATGACAGCAATAGCAATAATAATAACGATAATGACGACGATGGCCAAGAGCAAGAGTGGGCTCAGCTGTTACAAAACGGTCTGTTAAATGAAGAAAATAGTAATGAACAATTGGACCAGGATGATGAAAATCTAAGGAAAGCTATTTTGGAATCCCTACAAGGTCTAAGTACTACTGAAGCTCCATCAAAGCCTGCAAAAAAATCGAAAAAGAAAAAGAAGAAGCATCGTAAAGTAAAG
This sequence comes from Kazachstania africana CBS 2517, assembly GCF_000304475.1. NCBI lineage: Eukaryota > Fungi > Ascomycota > Saccharomycetes > Saccharomycetales > Saccharomycetaceae > Kazachstania > Kazachstania africana. The sequence goes on from NC_018940.1 coordinate 1,362,762, forward strand.
GAACCTCAGCCAGATAATAACGATGATGACACACAGGCACTGGTTGAAGCCACGCTAAAAGCTTTTGAAAAAGAATTAATGGCAAGCTCAGAACAAGCCAAGCCAAAAAAGAAGAAGAAGAAAGCACCAGAAAAACCGAAAATTACTATAGACCCTTCTGAACTACCTGATGCCTCTTATTTCAGACCTTCAAATAAGCCAAAGAAACCAAAGAAGAAGAGAGCACCAAAGAAGACTCCTCCCGCTGCCCAGGATGACGAATTTTCAAAGGTTTTAGCTGACATGGTGAATCAAGTAGTTAATACTTCTTTGAATGACGAATCTACTGCACCTACTAATGAACCACCTAATGAAGAACCATTTGATTTAAATCAAATTATGCAAAACGCTATGGCCATAGCCTTTCAGGAACAACCCCATGATAAGGCTGTTGATTCTAGTGTTATGGAGGAATTCAATAAAGGTCTGCAGAATTTGAACGTCCCAGAAGTGTTGTCGAAACCAACTTCCAAGAAATCGAGGAAGAAAAAATCAACAAGCACAAAGAAGAAGGATAGAGAGGTTGTTATCAAGGATATTGAAGTTAAAACGAAAGTCAAGCCGGTCAAGGAGCCAAAAGAACCAGCTAAAAAACCACAATTGAAGGTAAAACCAAAGTTGCCTGAAAAAGCGGTATTGAAAAAAATTTATTTAAGAACAGTTAAAGAGGTTGCCAACATTTCCAAGAGGAAAATAATAAAACAGAATAAGTTGAAGAGACAAACACTTAAAAATGAGCTACAAAAAATACGTGAAGAGAAAAAAGCGTTGAAGAAACAAGCAAAGGAAAAAATTGAGAGTGAAAGAAAAGAACTGGAGGAAATTGTAGCACGCGGTCCACCTTATCCCCATGATCTAAGAGTAACCAAAAAGGGGAAACCAAAAAAACCTTATAGAAGATGGACACCCGAAGAGTTGATTAAGAGGAAAGAGAAAGAAGAATTAGAAAAGCAGAAAGAAGCTCTGAAACCAAAGAAGCAAAAGAAAGTAAGTAAGAAGAAGACCAAAAAATTGAAGAAAGTTCCATTGTCTAAACTAAAGAAAATTCCTTTGTTCAATGGAACTTCAAACTCTTCATTACAGCCAAAATTAGAGGAGGCGTTGACAAAACTTGCATCTCAACATAATATCCGGGATATTGCTGGAACAATTATGCAGCTTCCCATTTCACAAAATCATAAAATCAATTCTATGAAAACTATAGAAGTCAAGAACGAGCAAAACGAAGAAAATAGAATTGGACTTCATCCTCCTTGGATGCTACCATTATACCCCCCTCTTTCTTTACCGCCAACTGTAACGAAAGCGCCTAGACAATCTATCCCATCTAAATCGCAAGACCTTTCTTTCACGAATAGATTGATGCCATCAATACTTGCCCCAATCATTAACACATTGAAAATTGCTGCCAGAAATAAGGTGAACAACGGTGCCTCACCTGAGGAGACAACCAGACATTTAATGACAATATTGGAACACACAAAAAAATCCATAGCATCATCATTGCTCAGCGCTAGAAAGAAAAATAGCCAGATGGCAACAGCGCCAAAAGCGGATGTACCAAGCATACCAATTTTCACCTTGGCTAGGGCACCTGTAAAGTCAGGGAACGAAACCGTTGCGACAAAAGCGCCTGCCTCTAATGATGTCTCAATTACAGATAATAGAGAAAAGAGCGAGCCCATTTCGGTCTCTCAAAAGGTTTCAGAGAGCAATAAGATCGAATCAGAACAAGGAGAAAATTCTCATACATCTAGTGATAGAGAGCATCTGTCAAGTTCAAATGATGCTGGTAATCCGATCCTGGTTGAAGACGAAAATGCTGAAAATTCAGAAACTCAATCAAATATTGCCGCAGGCTTCGATAATCAAGCGAAGAAGGAAACTGAAATAAAACAGCAGATATCTATATCAAACACTGAAGATAATTCAAGGGATACAAAACAAGGTATTGCTTCGAAAGAAGACCCTTGGCATGATAATATTGGAAAGATAGTGCCCACCAAAGAAATTGTAAGGATTAAGGATGAAAATATGGATGAAGGCGCTCCCAAAGTCATGGGTTTGATAAACATACCATTGAAGCCTACTGACCTGGAGACAAAAGCTAAAACAGCACCCACCATTAAGGTAGAAAATATTGTAGAAACATTAGTGAAACAGCAATTTAATGTAGATGTCACTGCTGGTGCTGATAGTGACTCTAAAATTGATGGGAAGACCGCTTCAAATATTAGCAACATTATCACATCAACAATTAAAGATTTAATTCCCAAATTAGATAACGAAAAATCCGTCACAAAACCTATAGAACGTAAGGTAAGACTGAACAAGGTCTTGAACCTAGATGGACTCGTGCCTCCTGTTCCAATTACAAAAATAGAGCCTGTACCTATTCCTTTACAAATAATTCCTAAGAAAAAGGAAGCCCCAAATAAGGTTAATAAACCTTCAAAAAACAAAAAGATGAAACCTTACAATGAAAAATCACCAAGTATGCTACTATACTCCTTTAGTGTACCTAATGTAGGCTTCAGACGATTAGCCCTTCTAAAGAGAGCCAAAAAGCATTTGACAGAAGATGAGTTGGTTATCTTGAACAAAGAATTGGGAAAGGCAAGAAAAAGAAAGTGGAGGGAAGCAAATGTTATAAGAAATTGGGTGCATGATCTACGTTCAAGATTGAGAAAGAATGCCAGTGCTTTATTTGATAGCGACAAAGAAGCCGAAAAAAATCAATGGATCGAAGAAAACTTCAAGAAAAAATGTTTGGAAAGTGAATTCAGCCAGGAAGATCTAGCCCAAAGCAATGCAAGTGATGACACCAAGAATAATAATACTTCATCTACGACACAAGTGACCGAAAATGAGTTTTTAAATATAATTGCGGTCACACTGAACAAATTAGATGTAGCGCGTGCTATCGAAGCTGAAGTAAATGCTGAAGTCATTAAAAGGGAAGCTACTCCCACAGATAGGCCTACGAAGAAGAGAAAATTGAGTGCTAAAAATCCTCCGGCTAACGATAATAATACTAATATTAGGCAGTTGACAAATATTGAGGTCAACATTTAAATAATACTGTAAACATATTCTTTTATATAAATGTTATACGTGGATGATAGTAATACGTACAATTGTAATATGAACGCTTAACATCTTTCCAATCGGGTAAATGATTACCAATGTCAATGGTGGTGTATTCACACTTGAAACCATACATGGCGACGTCGATTTCTACAATTTTTTTGTAGACATCATAACAGATTTGCCTGTCTGCACCCAATCCATTGAAAAACGAGAAGACACCATCCGATTTGATGAGACCAACGATAACATCGTAAAGCTCTAACATATGTTCATAATGCTCGCTAAACGTATCATAGTAAATACCATCAAAAAATACCTCTCCCTCATCTAATAATGCATTTAAAGTGTCTTGCCATTTACCTTCCAAGATCACAACGTTTGGTTTTTCATACCAGCCATCTTCTTTCATCTTTTGAAGGACGTCGGGATGTGCTTCACATATATAATGCATTTTTGGTTTCTTTTCTTCAATGTAAGAGTCAATGATACCCATACCAAAACCGATATTTAACACTATCGAATCCGTTGTATTTGATAGATCTGGAAAGATAGTATTTGCTGCTAGCTTCATAATTTCATCCTCCCAGTCCATCATTACACCATCTTTGTTTTCTTTTGTAATCAGAGAGTCTTCTTTATATTCTAATTTCGTTTTCAAATAAGTTGATGGATTAGCAGCAGTTGCATCTGTGTCTTCAGTAACAACATCTTGTATTTCCGATGGTGCGTCAGTATTTTCAGAACCTGGTTCATTGTCGTTTAAAATATCTTCATCCTCGATGAACTCGATATCTCCACCATTAACTTTTCTAAGCAGAAGTTCGGCACTTACACCAGCCTCTATAAGACGATTGTAGAGCATACTGTCCTTCGTATAACCTTTTTCCAATACCAAATCACCAATAGTTTTTTCTTCAAAATCAATAAAATTCCAACCTGCACCATACTCGAAAAATATATTGAATATTTTCAAGATCACTTCATTTTCTTCATTATTCAGATCTTTGGGTAAGGATCTTGCCAAAATATGGAGTGGAGTAGTATTTGATTCAGAAGTTTCCTCGCTGTCCTTCTCAAAGGCTGCTGCTTGTTCTAGAGTGTAGGTGGCTGGTACACCACACTTAAGAAAGTGTTGGATTTTTGGAAAGTAATACTCTTCGGTAATAGGCCTGTGAGGTAAAGTCAGCAGGTGATGCAATTCAGACATATTTGAGACACTTATTTGACTTCGAGAAGTGGTATTTCATATGCGATGAGCATTTTCATTTCTATTTTTTAATATCAAATGAAAAAAAAATTCATAGCAGCAATGTACGAATCTGATTGACAATGTGGAAAAATCGTATAATCAGTTCTAATTACCGTCTGAATAGTATCTTCTGCCGTCGATACTACAATATACTGGCAATAGAGACGTCCTGTGATGATACTAGTATAGCTTATCTCCAGACGGAGAACTCAATGGGGAGGAGTAAGGTAGTGAAGCACGTGAAAAGCACATTGGACAGCGTCCAAACTGGAGGCATTATACCTACAGATGCTGTCAGCCACCACCAGGAACAACTTGGAAAACTACTGAGAACACATTTTAGCAGGGCTCAAATTCAAAATACTAATGTAATATGTGTCACAAGGGGCCCAGGCATGGTCGGATCTCTTTCTGTTGGCCTAAGCTTTGCAAAAGGATTGAGTGCAGGAATTGGATGCAAATTATTAGGAGTTCACCATATGCTGGGTCACTTATTGGTACCTAGGCTCAGTCAGGAGATAGAATTTCCGTTCATTAGTCTGCTGGTTAGCGGAGGTCATTCTATTCTAGTTAGTTCAAAATCTGTGTTAGAACATGAGATTCTCTGCGAAAGTATAGATATTGCTGCTGGAGATGCATTGGACAAATGTGGTAGGGAAATTGGGCTGCGTGGAAATATGATTGGAAAAGAATTAGAGAGTTTCGTAGGTAACCCTAATCAGCATCAACCGATTCATTATTTATCAAATCCTCTGACCAAGCACAATAACTGGAAAACACAGGCCTTTTCATTTGCGCCATTTATTACAAATGTGAAGAACTTGATGACTGACGCTAAGAGTGAGGACCTTCCTTTCTTGAAAAGAGTGGCTAATGAAATCCAAGAGTCAATATTTGAACATATAGTTACCAAGATTGAACATGTCATCCAACTGAACCCAGAAAAATTCAGTAATAAGATGAATTTTGTATGTTCAGGAGGAGTTAGTTGTAATAACAGATTGAGACAAATGCTACAGGATCGTTTAGCCTCACATTTTTCTGCCTTTTATTTTCCAGAATCAATGGATCTTTGTACTGATAATGCCGTTATGATAGGACATGCAGGAATTGAAGTCATCGAATGCTTTAAGAGAGAAAAGAATATGATGATTGAGAATGAAATGGATATTTTACCCATTCGTAATTGGCCATTGACTGATTTAATCGGACTGTCCGGCTGGAAATCAACTTGTAAATAAATACTATATGATTTATTCTAGAAAGCTTTTTGTAATATTAAATTTTAGTTTCAATTTTTCCCATGTTGGCATATCTAATTGGAAGATGATATGATTTTGATTCGAATTGTTCACTTTCTTTGCTTTATCCACAGGTCTGATTCTAATATACGGTACACCTTGTTCTTCATCGGGTTCTAACATTATTCTATTTTCTTTTATTAAGAAACTTGTATAAAACAAATTTTCCACAGATTTCGCAAATGATGTCGGATTTATTATGAATTCAAATAAGGATATTCTACCGTCCACACCTATTTTCTTATTAAGTTGCTTGAAACATTTTTTCACTTGTTCTGGTGTTGTTACATTCTGATCTTGATTTAAATCGTTGCGTGTCACCTTTTCAGCTCTCGTCATCTCTCCTATATTTTCTATAACCCTTGGCTTTTTATTGATAGTTCTTACTTTCTTTTCCAACGAAAATGGTCCCAGTAGATGATCTGTCGCAGAGATTGATTTACTTACGTTAGTGTACAATGTTCCCAATCTAAACCAATTAAATTGAGGAAATTCGTCGTACCTTTGAAATTGAGACAAGTAATTCTTCCGTATTGTACTCTCTTTGAACCTTTCCCCAATAGCGGTAGCCACATCCTGTCGCCTACTGTCTCCATCTTCTTTTTCATTTTCATTCCCATCTTCATTGCTATCTTCAAGACTCCCTTGTGTATCTGCCAGAGTTATTTGATTAAGATCGAAATACTCTTTCAGGAGAAACTTCTTCAAATAACCCATCATATCATCTATAGCAAGAGTTGATTTATTTTCACCTAACTTTAAATTTCTAACGTTCATTTCTGCCAATTCATTAATCGAAACCAACGTTTTGGCGTCGGAAGCAAGCAAAACATTGTCAGATTTTCCTTTTACTACGTCAAATAACTTATCAACTTGCTCTAATCTATCAACTACCGTACCGATGTCTCCATCTTTGATAGCTTTTGCTCTATCTTTAGCTAACTCTAACTGCATCTTTCTGTACTCGTTTAAAGCCCCAAAAACGTCTATCCCACCATACTCATTACCTGATTGTTCTACATCTTCCTCTTCAGGATGTGACCTCTTCAAAGACATGTTCTATTGCGTGCTTGACTACGTAAACTTGATCTTAACGATGTTATCACATCAATACATTTTGATAAACTAGATGCCGGATATTATCAAAAAATTTCAGAGATTGTTTTAACAGACATGCACGAAATGTTTATATCCAAACAGGATACAATAAGGCCAAACTTTAGACGATCATGGACGAATATCGAATAAATGAGAAAGATGACAAGAGTCAACAACGTTCTCCCTTTAGAGGTGGGAAAAGAAATAGAGCCACGGGTGAGAAATTGGACTTTTTAAAGCAACAATTCAAATCGAATCCAAGTCCATCAGTGCAACAAAGAAGAGAGATTGCCAAGCTGATAGATTTGCCAGAGAAGACTGTTACTATCTGGTTTCAGAACAGAAGAGCCAAACTGAAAAAAAGATTGAGGGAAAGCGATTCTGTGATAAGTTCACAGAGTGATAATGACTCCGACAGTGATGGTTCCAGTACTGAAAATGTAGACTGGGCTTTCGATAAGATTCCATTGGATTTAAATAACGACTATTACCTAATCGACTGTTCCTCACTTGCAGTGGGCTCATGGAGTAGAAATAAAGTGGGTACCATCCCTGATCAGAATACTCATCTCATTAGAAGTTTAAGAAATCTTTCACCTTTTTCAGTGAGTAACATAATGAAAGGTTCCACTGACTTATTAGTACTTATCTCAAAGAAAAACTTCGAAATTAATTATTTCTTCACTACTTATTCAGCGACGAATAACCAACAGATGCTGTTTAGAATATTCTTTCCTATTGACTCCATCGTCTCCTGTTCCCTTACTCTAGAAAACATCGATAATATCGTAAACGATGCCGATGGTGATGATGATAGCCTAGCAAATTTACAACTGACTTTACAGAAGCCTCCAACATTTGCAGTTTTCTTTGTTGACGAGAATGCATCTAATCAATGGTACTTATGTGATGATTTCTCTGAGAGCAAGCAAGTAAGCAACGCTACTCTACTTAACGGTTCAAGAGTACCACAAGTACTAAATGGGTTGCAGAGTTCTCTGAAATTCATGAATTCCTTTATTTTGGACCAAAAATCCTTGAATTCATCATTAGCCAATATTGCCGATAATTTCATAGAACCAACAAATAACGAAAACTTACAGTATCTAAATGATCCTAGTTTTGCGTCAGTCATTTTACAAAATAATGAAACTAATTTCGAGCTCAATTCTTTGCTGGAACATGTGACTCACAATCAAAACGACGCATTGTTCACAGATACATGGTTAGCGGACAATAATAACACTAATCCTATCCTGGATTTTAATGATATACCGGATTTTTTCAAAAATCCAGATCATATATAAGTATATATAAATGCATAATTGAATATAATTACATCGTCATGAGTTGTTTAATTTCACTTCTTCTATTATTCACAAAAAGATCAAACAAATTCTTATAATTGGTACTTGCATTTGAAAGTTTCAACATGCTCTTATAGCAGTGTGATGCCTGCTCAAATTTTTGCAATCTATAAGAACAATCAAAATAACCAAAGAAACATTCTATATCAAAACTTTCCATACCAATTTTAAACCAATCCATTGCCCTTTCAAAATTTTCAAAATATCTCATTTCCAAATACCCAATCTCCTTAAACGATTCCTTGAAACCCTCAGAGCAGCAGCTCTCCAGAAGAATCTTAGATTTCAATGGATCATATTTGATATAGATTTGGGACAAATAAAAAATTGATCGAACACACTGGGCCTTAGGAACCATTTTGATGACTTTCAAAAATATGCGCTCTGCAAGTTCAAAATCTCCATCATGGAAGCTAATTATGCCAAGATTTTCCGCTGCATTGCCCAACACTTCGTTATCAAAGATTCGATCCTTATAGTTCTCGACAAATTTGGAATACCATCTCTTTGCCTCATCAAATTCTTGTGTCTTGTAGAAATAGATATCGCCAACAAGTTTAAAACTGAGCAAATGGCCATGCTTTACTAATTGCAGGAGTAAATCCTTCGATTTTGTCTTGTTATCCGTCGATTCATTATCTTCCTTTATAATATCATAACAAAGCTTGGCAATTCCGTCGTTACAACCGTTCAGTGAAGATAGGAAAAGCAGATCCTTTCGAAGTTTTGCCAATTCCATTGGTTCATACCTGTTTCTATCTTTCACTTTCCTTAGGACCTCGCTCATCATATAGTAAACATCCCCAGATACTTTCCTTGACGGTCTTCGTCCTAAGAAGACATCTTCATAAAGTGGCAGTAGATACTTTGACGTCAATGGCGTATCTAACTGGAATAAAATCTTGTTTATAACTCTCTTGGAGGGAAATATATACTTGAATGTCATTACTTGATCCATTACTTATACTATAGGGATCTATATAAAACTATTTTTTAAGAAAATTCTTCATATCCTCAGGATTTGATGGTGGCGGTAATTCAGTGAAATATACGCTTTGTAAACACTGTGAAGAGTCCCAACGCTTGTGTGGATTCATTGTCAACATGCCGTTCATTAGATCTAATGCGCTTTCTGGTGCAGCAATGAATCTTTTCCTGAATTCGTCCTTTGAGGGAGGGGGATATATTTGTAGTTTGTTGTAACTGGGAAAGCTCGAGACTTCCGGCCAATCTTTATCTGTTGGCGTTCCAAGGGCTCTGAAAGTGACTTCCATTTGACTTACATCGTCTTGTCCCGGTAAATATGGTATTCTGAGCATTAACTCCGCAAATATAATACCAATCGACCAGATATCAATCGCATAAGTATAGTGCTGAGCACCAAATAATAGTTCTGGAGCACGGTACCATCTGGTCACCACATTACTTGTCAGTGTTTCCCTAGGTCCTGGCATTATTCTCGCGAGACCAAAATCTGCAATCTTGATCATACCATCCGGTGATAATAGTAAATTATTTGGCTTCAAATCTCTGTGCAGTACAAAATTTCGATGTATGTGATGAATCCCTCTCAATGTCATTAACATCCATGCCTTAATGTCTCCAGGCGTGAATAGAATATTTCTATCTTTGATAATAACTTCCAAATCACTTGGTAAAAACTCCAACACTAGATTCAAATTATCGTATGCCATGAATATATCTATCAGGGAAATAACATTTGGATGATTTAGTTCTTGTAGGTATTTCACTTCTCTTATAGCAGACATGTCCAAACCATCTTTAAATTCAGATGTTTTGATTTCTTTTATAGCGATCTGTCTATTAGTACTACGTTGTGTTCCTACGTAAACAACAGCGTATGTACCCTCACCTACCTTCTTTTCTTTACTATACTCCATGCTAGCTTAGTCTTACTGACCATGTACTGTGAATACTTTCCTTTAATGTCTTTGGATTCATTGATACTTTTCAAAATACTGACAAGATAAAATATTCCGCAACTCATCGACAATTAAAAGTTCAAGAACTATATAGAAGGATCTACAAAGACAAATGATAGGGATATAACCTTTGAATTGAATATGGAAAAGACAACACATTCAAACAAGAAAGATAAAATATTATGGCACTCAAAGTCTCGCATTCAAATAGCCCAGATTGAAAGGTTTATCATAAAATATAGCGGCGAATTGCCGGTATGGTTAAAAGTCAAAAATGTCTCCAAATTTAAGTTTAGAGCAGGATATTTGGGAGGACCCTTCAATGTATACTGTGACGTAGTTACAAAGAAATATAAACAGTCCGAAAAAGTGGAAGATACTTCTGATATACCGCAGTTTAAATCCATTATTCAACCACAAGATAAATTTATTATACAATTAAGCCAAGGGGGCACATCGGATTCTTTTCTTTGGATTGTTAATGTAATGAGTGAGATGCTATTCAATACAGATAGTCATGTCTCTTTTGAAGTGTCGTTAGGTACTTGTAAGAGCATTTTAAAGAACAAATATTTACATCATACGAATATCGAAAATTCAGAGCCTAATCTTTCCGTTGAAATCTTGAATACACAAGATATTTGGGGCCTTCATAAATCGACTAACAATACTGATACACATCTTGTCGTCTTAACGCATGGTTTGCATTCAAATGTGACTGCTGATATGTCATATCTGATGGAACAGATTTATCAACACTGCAGTAAAGATGATAATATAGTCGTAGAAGGCTTTAATGGTAACGTTTGCCAAACGGAAAAGGGCGTTAAGTATCTGGGGTACCGCCTGGCAGAACATATTGTCACAAATTTATACACTGATTCCATAACTAAAATATCCTTTATAGGGCATTCACTCGGTGGCTTAATTCAAACATTCGCAATGGAATATATCTTTACAAAGTATCCATGGTTTTTTGAGAAAGTCCAACCGATCAATTTTATCACTTTGGCCGCACCTTTACTGGGACTCCATACCGTTAATAATCCTGCATACGTGAAATATGCCTTGTCAAAAGGACTTGTTGGTAAGACAGGTAAAGATCTGAGCTTGCATAAAGATACATTGAATGATAACCAATCTTTATTATATTTGATGTCTGGTGCACCGCTTCCCAAGATATTACTCAAATTCCAAAGAAGGACCTTATATGCTAATGCAATTAATGATGGAATTGTACCACTCTACACGTCCTCATTACTATTCCTTGACTACGATGATATTCTTGAAAAACTAAAATCTAGAAAGGAACGATTGCCAAGTGCCTCTATCATAAACTCTGTAACCTCAATTCTAGTACCAGCCTCACCAAAAGAAACGTTTTTATCTGATCCTGAATTAAGAGAGGACTCAATTATTCATGATAGGGTGTATAGCGAAGATCATATTGACGCAATTGTAGAACGATATTCCGACACGGTTCTTAAGTCATTCTACAGTTCCAGTAAGCCAAATTTACAGGAGGTAATAGCGCGTAGATGGCATCATAATGGGATATCTTGGAGAAAAGTTATAGTGGCCACCAGCGGTGACGCACATAATAACATCATGGTGAGAAGAAAATTTACAAATGCATATGGATGGCCTGTCATTGATCACCTGATACAAAACCATTTCAAAGACAACGACGAATCTATATTACCTTCTATTTCATTATCAGATAAACAACTGGGTGAAGTCGACTTTGTCGAACCAAATAAGCTCTTTAGCTGGATTACTAGAATCGAAGACCCGAAAATTTACAAAGAGGGAATGCTGACGGTAGCGAGCGGTATATTCCAGAGAACGATGACCCCTAAGAAACTAGAGTCTAAGGAAGTGTGAGTGAGAAGTCTCCTTTCCATGCTTCCGATGCACCTCATCGAATGGCTATGATCGCTCATGTATTCAATTTTATCATAACCCGGACGGAGCGCGGCGTTATCAAGCAATACTATGGATGCTTTTTCTACTTAAAAAACCAAAGGGAAAGTTTTAAAGACCTCCTCCCCACAGGCAATAAACGAACAAATATTCATACACATATAAGAAGACATCTATATACTCTAATGCATTCTACAGCAGGAAATAAGAAACCTATTCAAATCGACGAATTCAAGGCCGCTATCAAGGAAACTCCACTTGAGGAGATTGCAGTGATAAGAAATGAGATCGAGAATTCCATGAGCCATTTGAAGAACTCAAATGCGAGATTAGGAGCATATATTGATAAATTGAAGGGAACATACGAGAAAACACACATTCATGAAGAACTAGGTATCGATGACGATGAACTAGATTCAATTGATGCCAATGATTTACAACTCTTTTCTGATTCCTACAGAGAAAATGACTTAGTTATGGACAACTACCGCCAGAGGATCGACATATTGAATGAAGAATATACTTATAGGACCACGGGAAAAAGTGATACTCCATCATCAGATATAAAAGGGCCTGCTTCTATTTATCTATAGTCATGTCTTTCATGACATAACTGCATTAAGAAAATAATGAAATAATAACGAAAGGTAAACCACTACTATTTTTTTAGTATATATAACTTTACATAATATTTTTACATGTGCTGAATTGTATAGGAGTGTACAATAACTGCTGTAGCCGTCTGAATATTCATTGATCTAATCACACCGAATTGCTGAATTTCTAAGCAAAGATCAAGCTCACTTAATAGATGTCCAGGAATACCGAATGCCTCAGTTCCTAACAAAATTAAAGACTTTTTAGGAAACTTGTAATTTGTGTCCAGTTTGATAGACTTATCAGTTTGTTCCAATCCGATTAAAGTGTACCCTTCCCTTTTCTTGGATTTCATAAAATCAATAATTTTGTCCACTGGAACTTCCTCTATTGGCATCCACTTGTCGGCTGTAACAGCAACATTCTTGAATTGTGGATGATTCTTGACCTTTATATCCTGTACAGTCAACAAACCAACACCAAGAACGTCACATAATCTACAAATACCACCCAAATTTGGTGGCTTATCAACTAACGAAGAAATGACAATCAAATCTGAGCGTTTAACGACATCATTAGTCTTGTTATTATCAAGATCCATCACCGTTTCCCATGCACCACTTTTGGTTTGTAGAGGTGATGTATTGCTAGTATCAGTGAATGTATTTAATGATGGCTTCTCCTTAGATCCTGAATTTCTCTTGTCCAACCATAGAGAAGTTTCATCACGGCCAATTTCAATTTGGTCTCCTAATAAATTTGAGTGCTTCAAGAACATCTTTTGAGAAATGTACTGAATGTCATGGTCTGTTACCTTTTTGATAACACCACCAAATATGCCTGTCAAAGTGAGGTCGTCAAATATATCCCATACGTTGGCATCACCAGCCCTATATTGGCCAATAATTTGCGTTTGCTTTGCATTATTATATAGATTTTCAACAATGGCTTTTACAGTACGATCTTCTACCCTTTCATTGAAAATTGGCCAGAAGGATAGTATCAGCGAGTTTGAGAAATGCCTGATTAACGGTTTATTCGACGTAGCATTTGCTACCAAGAAAGAGACGTATTTTTCGAACAGACCTTCAAAACTGGAATTATTCATTTTGCTTAGCGTTGTCAGCGTCATGAACAGGATCCTTTCCGCAGAAACAGCCAAAATCGGTTTGCTATGATCATTTAACAATTTAAATAAATAGTCCGTGTTTTTACTAACTCCCAAGGCTTCATATTCTGAAACTAAACGATAGGATATGAACCATTCCTTATAAACTCTTACCAAAGGAGACGCTTCGTTTTCAGTACTTTTTAAAATATCATCAGAAATGGTTTCATCTAGGCTCTTGTCATCACAGAGGCAAAGAGAAAGCATCAACAACTGCCATAAGAATAGTCTCTGCGTTTCTTCTGGACCATCAATCCTCTTTTTCGAATATAAGGCATTTGTATCGAGAATAATAGAACTTATTATTTTTCTTCTGAAGCTGTTGGAAGTGTGGAGTAATAAAGAGATTATTTGGAATTTTGAAATTACTTCATCATCACCATATACCTCATAGTAAACAGAAGATAAAGATGGCCCTACATTTATTCTTGAATCGTAAAGTTTACCGATAACAGGTTTTAGTTTGAAAATGTTAATAGCTGTCTGTTGGGCGACAAAAATATTAATAATGATGCTTACTATCCAGTCATCGAGATGATTATCACTTGCAGGACAATGAAATTCCCTGACAAACTGACAGACTTTCTTACTTAAAAGTGGCAGCAAGCCTCTTCTAGAAAAAGAGAAATCGCAGATCTCCATACCCACCTCATACAGTGACTCTTTTAAATTGTCCCCAGCGATATGTAAAAGCTTTGAGTCAAAGATTGCTGCAATGAGTCTTAAGTGTAGGTTTTTTTCTTTCAACACTAGCCTCTCTCTACTAATTATTTCCCATATCTTCAGTAATAATTTTGCAGATTTTTCGACATAATTTTGAGAAAGCTTAAAGGTAAAAATTTTGATGTAAAACTCAGCGATTGCCATATTAGTATTGTAATAGGAATTGTAATTCAGAACAATGCTTGTCAAAATGTCAAGTAATTTTTCAAGAACATCTTCAGTCGAGGTCTCGTCGATGATCGATGTAATCGCGTTAAAATATGCCCCGTAAAGGATATCTTTCGTTCTGAAACTCATATTATCAGATGCGTTGATGCACTCCACTAATGAGGGATATATATTTAGCATTTGTTCTAATGTGACATAGGTACCACCAACTATCCTGCAGATTCCTGTAAAAAACATAAATTTGGAGTTTGAGAAATTCTTTAATAATGAGCCATATAAGCCATCAAAATCAGCAGACTCCAGCTTTTCTTTGTCAATGATAGGAAGTATCTTTTCCATTCGAAGATATTTATCATCAGAATAATCGTTGCTGATCAATTCACTCATAAACTCCCAAGCTAAAGATTCTATCTTGTCGCTATTTTCAAAATCACAACCGGAAGCAATTAATTCTATAATGTATTCCTTATAAATATCCTCACTTGATAATTCAAGTTCGAACAGCAGATATACGATAACATCATTTACAGGCTCTTTCTTGAGCAAGGCCTCATAAGTGCCTTTTGAATCGAATTTATCCAAAGCAATCTTTTTGAAGGACGGTATCAAAGGTCTTATGAATTTGTAGGTTTTGCAACATCTCAAATGAACCAATATAGTTCCAATCCAGTCATTAACAGATATGGTAGAGCTTGTATACAACAGCATTTTCAAATAAATTGTTTGAATGGAAATCTGGAAAATCTCTTCTTCACTCTCAAATTCAAACAGTTTCCTGATCAAAAGTAGATGATTTAGTTCAATCAAAGAGCTCTCATTTTCCTGCAAAAATTGTAAGATGCCAAATGCGACGTAAATTCTGGCAGGTTCAAAAGAGGGACCTTGGTCAACTAGTACATTCAAAACACATTCCAAAGTCGATAATTTTGAATTTAAAGCAGCGTGATTCAAAAGGTTATAAACAAAACCTGAAAGCTTATCCCCATAAGGACAATTCAAGTCCTCAGTAGTAGTGAAATTATATGCCAACAATGTAGAAGGCAAGAAAGTTGTTCTCAATAGTGACATATTCGCTGAAAGTGTCTTTTGGAATGGATCTTCGAAGAGCAAAGAAGCAAAGTATTTTCTTACACTTTCCATTGAAGATTGTAAGCCAGTAGAAAGTAAAATTAGGTTCCAATCCGGATGAATGAATCGATCTTCAAATAAAGAACAAATATCGCTTTTAGCAGCTTCGATCTGGTTCAATGACGTATCTAAAGCAATCATTTCATATAATGTAGTGTATTTTTTCCATGATTCCAAAATGTCACCTTTTTGGGTGGTACTCCAGTTGAATAAGTCTATATTCGTCGATGTTATTTCACTACCTGAAATTCTTTGAACTGAAAGTTTTAAAATTGAAAGAGCTAATTTTCTATATTCATGAACCTTATGATTCAAAGCGGTATTAATATTTTCCCAGTATTGAGCTGTCATCATGAACTGAGACTGATTAGGCGATAATTCGTTTTTAGCTAAGAATCTAAGAAGAAAAGTTAATGCGTTACGTTCTTTCCAGTCTTGGAATTTAGCCTCCAAAAACATGTATTTTATAGACTCCCAAGTTAGTTCATCAGTGTCAGTATGCAATAGGCAAGTGCCATAAATCTGTTGAACCCTCCACCTCATCAATTTGGATGTCGTAGAAGCAATGGACTCAATGTTGGAGTTTAGGAAAAGTATTAGGACATGATCCCATTCCCAGTGATTGACAGCGGGTGAAACTTCACTCAAATAGACACATTCCAAAACATTCAGCAATAATTCAATTTCTAGATCGTCACCAGAGTCTTCATTTGAGGTTGTTTCATCGACTTTAATTAAACGAATGACAACATTTGTATAGAAGTCCTCACTGAATAGTCTTTTAGTATTTTGGTGCACGTAACACAAAAAATTCGTATTAATCCAGTTATTAAACTGTTCCCATAGTTCAGGGATTTTTGAAATTAGTTCAAAATATGTCTGGAGCTCTTTTGAATTTTGAAATACTTGAATATAATCTCTCTCAGCGGTATAATTTTCCCTAAAACTTTCGAGAACTGAAGCTAATTTCTTTTGAAATTTATCAAATATCCTATCAACAATGCTAGTACAGTCCGATAGACTTAATGATGCTGACTGTACAAGTTCTAACACTTCATCGAACTGATTTTGCTCTACCAGTTCTGCCAAAAGGCCAACCACTTTCTCTCGAGATGCAAATCTAAGAATTAGCAGATTGGTAGACATGTCATGTAGCGTTCTACTAGAAATGCCGACTGAATATGGATTCCGATAAAACAAGCTTAGATGGAGCCAGTTCTTCCACATATAATCTCGAAGCTCATCGCAACATTCAAAATTTTTCAAATTCGATATTATGGAAAATTTCACAGGGAGGGTAACGGCGAAGAACAAATAGTGGCGAAAATTTGTGAGATTATCTATCAAGTAAAAATTAAGGAAACGGAATTGTCTTACAAGATAGCAAAGCGGTTAATAGTACAGTTTCGAGTCTATTATAAAAGAGACATTCTGAGTTTGCGGTTTTCAAGATGTCTAGTGAAAACTTACAGACGATTGAAGCACGATTGGACCAATGTACTAGTGAAACAGTCACTACCAATGACATGGAAGAGAAGGAAGAGGCTGATTTGGTAAGCTCTGGACTTGGAAACATTCCAGACATCGACGAACAATTGCATACTGAAAAGGAACAGAGTTTGGTACATACGGCAATTATTGAAAAGGATAATCCTTTCTTTGAGCAAAATCAAAGGAGGGAAGAATCTATGTCGAAAAGTACTCCTGTGAAAATAAGTAATGTGAAGAAACCAGTGAACCCTAATAATACTTATAACAGTGAGGCAGATGATCTATTACACAATAGAAAATCTGCAGATTCGACACTACCTTCTTTGTCTGCTAATAGTAATTCAAAGGAGAATAGCGTTACCAGTTTGCATCAAATTCCTTCTTCTAATTTGAACGACAGCACTATGAATGAAGGAAGTAAGAGGGTTCAAATTAAAGAGACCAATAAAGTTTCTGAAGGGCAGGGAAGGAATTATATTGCATACACCATCCAGTTTGGGGACAATACGGTAAAAAGACGGTATAGTGACTTTGAATTATTGAGAAACATACTGTTAAAATTGTTTCCGATGACCTTAATACCTCCAATTCCAGAGAAACAAAGTATAAAAAATTATGGAAAGGCTATTACTGGTTCAAATTCCTCCACCTATCTTTTGCCCTCTGAAGATGTTGGTCCAGTGGATTTGTCACTTTCTGTTATAAATGGATCTGTAAGTAACAGGAACGAAAAACTTATACGACATAGAATTAGAATGCTCACACAGTTTCTCAACAAGCTTTTACAAAATAAAGAGATTGGGAAGACCTCAATAATTAATGATTTTTTAGATCCGAATAACCCTCACTGGTCCGATTTTATCAATAGTTCAGCTACTTTTTCATCGTTACCCAAGAATCGTTTGCAGTGCAACCCATTAAATCCAACTAGTACAACTAGAATACATGCATCATTACCTATACCTTCCTCATCGATATTACTTTCATCGAAGGAAAATATTGATGCAAATAAGAGGCAGAATGAGGAAAATTTCAATAGTGCAAGCACCACAAAGGATTCTTTCCAGGCAATTGAACAGGATTATAAGAAATATGAGTTTCTTTTAGACAATGGTGTTTATAAATATAATAGACGTATAACGAGAAATTTCCATGACTTAAAATACGACATGAAAGATCTGAATGATGCTTTGGCCCAATTTGTCAATAAAAAGGGCCAGGAAACAGATTTAGTGGAGCAACTTTCGTATCTGAGTAATACATACGACGAGTCTGCAATTTTATTGGAGAAAATGGTAAGTAGACTTTATTATAACATTAATGAACCACTCGATGAGTTAACTAGAATGGCGGGGTCTGCAAGAGAGCTACTTAAATTTCGCAAGCTCAAATACATCCAAAACGAGAATATTAAAAAGACATTAAGCAGTAAGACTACACAGTTATCAAAGATTGAACAACAAAACCATGACTTCAAAAAAATCGATAGAGTAATCGATCAGGAGATGAGTAAAAGCCATAAAATCTCATTAGAAAGACCTCCCGAAGACTACAAATCAAGCACGTATAGCGGTAAACTTTTTAATAAATTCAACAAACTAGCTGCTATGGTCAAAGAAACCGTTAATTATCAAGATATTGACCCAAGAGTAACATCAGAGAATTTACAAAAGGATATCAAAGTTTTAACTGATACGCTCAACGTTACAGAAGCAGATTTGGTCACAATTTCGGATGTGATTGCGAATGATCAATTGCCGAATTTTTCTGAGGAAAGAGAAAGAGAAATTATTGACATTTTAAAGCACTATTCGAAGTACATGAAAGACTATGACAAAAAAAAATCTGGAAATTTGGAGAGAGCTTAAAAAGCACCAGAATGAATAAGCAATGGGTTATATAATGTCTATACGAGCCGTTAACGTATAATTTAATATATTCGTTTGAGAATCATATGGCAGTCACTTCATCCATACTGCTTATTTTTTTTAGTAGCCACAAATAAGGCCATCCTAATTGACGTCTAAAAATGGGAACAATGTTTGTATAGTATGGAGTCTTAAGAGTACTCATTTTTGTATCATCTGAAACTGTATCGACAATGTTTTTTGCCAGTGTTGTAGCGTTGATGTCCGGCGCCAGGATTTTTGACGGTGTGTAAACGTCAGCAAACATATTTGTACTAAGTTTCCCTGGACAAACTAGCAATGTTTGTATTGAGCTATCATTCGGGAATGACGCTCTAATTATTTCAGTGACTGAATTATGCAAGGAAATCAATCCAGCTTTGGAAGCCCCATATGTAGTTAACCTTGCAGGTGTCACAGTTCCAAGTATTGATGCAATATTGATAATATAACCATGTCTATTCAATATCATATCGGGTACAAATGTCTGCATTATGTAATAAGCGCCGATATAATTCACCTTGATAACTCGTTCGATTTCATCATACGACGAATTTTTTAAGCTTTTGATCTTTGTTATACCAGCATTATTAACCAACACTGAAATGTGGCCAAATTTTTCTTTGACATCATTGTGAATTCTTTTTATTGCATTTAAGTTTGTTATATCACATTTATAGAATTCAATTTTATCTTCACTAAATGGTATCTTTGGGGGTGATACATCAATCACAATGATTTTCATGATGTTCTTGTGTACAAGCTGTGTTACAATCTCCAAGCCTAATCCATCAGAACCTCCTGTTACTAGTACTATACTATTTTCATTGAAAGCTCTTCTGCTAATTGACATTGTGGCTCTGCCATAGAAAGAAAGATATTCATTTGTATATTTTGTAACAGTTCTTCTCAGCTCAGACGCTGGGCATTGAAAGACGTTGGGTGAAATGCAGTTCATGGCTTAAAATGCTATTCTGTGCCATTTGTCCCATTGCTATTTGGCATTGTGTCACTAAATTCAGTTATATATTGGCAACACACATATTGAATGTCACAGAAAATACAAGATAATAATTTCAATAAAAGAGCAAAGAAAGTGTGTATTCAATAGTTAGAATGAAGCAGGTACGACACTTGGTTAAAGACACTTCAAAGGTTTCTTAGAGGAACACAAATTGTATGCATTCTATCTCCACGCTTTTGGAATAGGCTAGAAAAGCAAAATAGAAAAGTCAATTAATAACGGTAAATTTGCACTACATTTAGACATAGCTTGTCTCCTAGGACTCGTCTACAGACACCGAGTTGCGCTAGGTGCTTCTACTAGAGTATGCGAATAGGTATTACCTTTTTTAATACTATTTATATATCTATAATATTTGTCATTCTCTTTCCATGCAATACATGTCACAGATGGAGATATGCCTCTCTTTCTTTATAAAGCTGATGCACAGACAGCACAGATAACGAATGACAGTATCATATCACTTTACGGCTTGCTTCAGAAGAATGTTCCGTATCATAGCCCATTGGGTTTATTGCACACTTTGGTGATGCTCCTGGTACAAGCAGTAACACGAGATACTTTGCAAAATTCTCTCAAAGTGTCTCGTTACATTAATTCTAGGACTGAAGAGGCCTTTTTGCTTATCTCAACTAAACTTGCAATGCAAACAAAAAAGAATGCGCAAGCCCGGAATCGAACCGGGGGCCCAACGATGGCAACGTTGGATTTTACCACTAAACCACTTGCGCTATTTGAGGTTGGTAAATAATTTCTATATGACCCATATTTTCCAACTTTCAACTTTCTATCTTCAGCATTTCCCATTAAGCTTCCTCGTTGAACTGCACCCTTCGTTTTTCACTTTTTATGGTTTCGAAAACGAAATTGGACAAGAAAATATGGATTCATTTGTTTGGAGCGTTAAAGGAAGAAAAATTATCATTATTGCGGATGTCTCTGGTGTAATGCTTGTGTTTCTCAAGATATGTGAGACATAAATTGCTGTAGGGAATTCTCTGAACTGAGACGTCTGAAGAGAAAAAGACGGTTGAAAGGTGGTACTGCTTTTAAAGCGCATGGTATAATACGAAATTGCGACACATAGGCCAAAATTGGAGCACTTTTCGCCACGATTCTTCAATTGATAAGAGCAGCAATATGCATGTTAGCGAGTTTTGCAATTGAAAGAGGAACTGTGACAAGGCTTACTTGGATACTTGTTATAATTGTTCTTAGTAAAGAAGAAAAAAAATACTAAAAAAAATGAAAGAGTCCTTGAAAATTTGGTCAGATTTGGTGGGGATACCAAAAACAATGACGACAGCACCTGAGTTTATAAGAGTCAAGAGAAGGAGGGATGAGGATTCAGTCCAAGCACTGTGTATGTACGCTACCTAAATTTATGATCGAGAGAGGCCTTTAACTAACTTTCAATAAAGTATAATAGTAATCGATGAGGAAGTGAAATCAAAAAAAGCCAAGTTTGTTTTCAAACTTACGAAAACTGTATATCAGCAATCTTATGAAAAGGAAGAAGAAAGCTACACTCCTCTTTTGAAGCTTTCGAACGATAATTCTGGCAATAAACATTTTGTCCTAGAACAACATGCCAAGAAAAGGAAACGTAGAGATTCAAATGAGCAAACCA
The DNA here is from genome assembly GCF_000304475.1 of Kazachstania africana CBS 2517. NCBI lineage: Eukaryota > Fungi > Ascomycota > Saccharomycetes > Saccharomycetales > Saccharomycetaceae > Kazachstania > Kazachstania africana. The sequence goes on from NC_018940.1 coordinate 1,384,608, forward strand.
ATAGCCTTAATGAAGAAGAACTACCCCCAGAGATTACTGCAATGGTAAGCGAGTATTTGAAAATAAATAACGAATCCAGTGATACAGTTCAGAGGAAAAAACCAAGTAAAAAGCACTATTCCAGCCAAGTAGCAAATTTACCAAGTTTAGATTACGTTTATGATATTTATCATCTTGAAAAGATATCCGATAATGAACCTTTCAACAACACAGCCAATGTTGGATTTGTCAAAATACTAAATAAAGATATTGATCTTCTGCCTGATGAAAGTGATGAAGAAAATGATGACTTTCTTTCCGACGAAGAGGATTCAAATGATGAAAATTACTATCAAAATGACTATCCGGAAGATGAGGACGATGATAGATCAATTCTTTTTGGAAGCGAAGGTGAAGAGATTGCATCAGAAAATGGTGAGGTAAGTCCGTGGCCAAAACTACCTGAAGAGACACCAGAAGAGATTAATACTTATCAAGAATTATTTGAAAAATTTGAACAAAGCCAAGATATTCTACAGTCCTTAAATTCAGCGCATGTTATTGATTTAGATATGATGAAAGAATCCTATAATGATGAGGACGAAGACCGAGACGAGTTGGTAGAAAGTGGTGATTATGACACCAACGAAAATACCGACGTTTATGAACGAAATGATTTTTTCCCGACAGATGAAGATGATCCTTTAGCACAGCATAGGGATAGAATTTTTGCACAACTGAAAAAGATGATTGACAAGGAATAAGTTTCACTCTACAGTCCAATGTTTGCTCATTCCTTTATTGTATGTCGTTACGTACAATTATATAGCATTCTTATTCAACTAGTGTAGCCGTGTATGCAACGAGTTGTAAATATTCCTTCAACTTGCCACTGGACTGGAATAAAAGATAAATTTTGTCAGTTTCATTTGCAACTAGGTTTGTAAATGACAGTGCTTCGTTGATAAATGTTGGAATATTCAGTAGGTTTGCAGCCTCCACTAAGCCTTTATGTAATTCGATAATCAAATATGGAGTATACAAGGATCTAATTTCAAAGAGCACAGTATGGTCCAGATTATTAATATCATCTGTTAGTTCTACCAAGAAACTTTTTATCAATTCTACTGTATTCTTGGAGTACTCTTGAAATTTTTCTATTAGTGAGGGAATATTTGATTCTGAGTTCAAAAGTTTTATGGATTTTTGCCATTCTTCATAGTGCTTGAACCCAGAAATCAAAGCCTGGTATTGTTTAATTTCTTTTACTTTTGTATCATCATTATCATTGTGTTCGTCGTCATCCATTGAAATATTTTCAATTTTATAATTTTGGAGTATTTCCTCAATATTATTGTGATCCATGAAATATTCTAATGACTTTATTTTACCATTGATTAGTAATCTCCTGGCAAAAGCTACGATAGCCTCAACAGAATCATCATAAAGTTTTCCTTCAATCAACCATTCTACAGAAAAAATTAAGTGCCTATCTGTCAAGCTTATGTCCTGTGTAATAGATATATTTTCACTTGGGGTATAATTGGCTTCCGTTTCGACGAAAACCCGTTGCGTAGTCCTCTTTAAAATGTTTGACACTGGTAAATTCAAAAAACTCATTAATTTTAATTGTTTTTGCCTTATGTGTGGATCTTCCAGGGTACATAATATGAATGAATAAGCTTCCAAAGAATCTGACTCATTTAAGAAACAAACGTAAACTGGAATAAGATCATATAACTTTTGAAGTTTTAAAATACTGATGTATGCAGTTATTAATTTGACTTTATCATCATTGGAGACAATCCCAGGAGTGATTATATCTAGTATAATACTCAAATGTGTAACAATTCTTAGCAAGTATGGCTCATCTAGTAAATCATTACTAGTTTCAATGCCTTTCACAATATCTAGCAACATTTCCACAGAAGAATGGAGTACAGACGATAATGTGTTTAAAATAACGGCGCCTATTAAAACTCTGATAGGATGTTCACTTTCTTTTTGGTGCTTAGATGAGACTAAGTTTAATACATTTTCCATGCTCATTGCAGTATCAGGAAGTGGATAAATAAGTTCAGATTGCTCGATTTTGCTATTTTGTAACATATAATTTTCAATATTGATCTGTAGAATTTGATTCAAGTTTAGTAATAGTTCAGAATCCCAATCAGTTTCTTTCAAAATTTCATCACTAGGCATTGTACCAGATAAATAGTTGTAGATCGCACGTTCATAAGGATCGAGATTTGGGGATTGTGAGAGATTGTAAACTGTTCTTCTCCAAAGAGCATGCTTTTTAACACCTTGTTGTACTTCAAATTCTTCTGCAAATTGAGTGTCAATTTTTGGATTTAAATATTCTTGCATGCCACAAAATATCATACACAGCGTAATATTGTCGGAGCTTTTACATTCGCTAAAGGCCGCCTCGAATTGACCCGCCAATAATAGATTATAAATGTGCTTATAAAAAATATGATCTTCCTCTTTATCCTTGACATCAATTTGATTATGGACATTTCTTAAAGGTGCATCTAAATCTGCACTTTTTAGTACTCCTGTAAGTACAGAATTGGACCATTTAGATGTCGGTAGATTTTTTGGCTTCTCCTCTAGTGTAATGTTTTCTTGCAACCACACCATAATTATCCATATCTGATATAGTTGCTTATCCTTGTGCAATAAATCCTTTTCAAAGGCTGCGCTTGAGTTGTAACCATTTATAACAGAGCTTTCTAGATCTAAGGTGTCTTCAGATGTTCTAAAACTCAATAATAATTCCAACAAATGCCAGAATTTGGCCTCTAACTCCCAATCATTAGAAGACTTCAAGTCGTAGTCATTTTTACTTAGACACTGCAGAGCTTTATTCCCTGTAAATGAACGAAATTCCCTTATCAAATCCAGTGGGTCCGGCTTGTCTTTGCTATTTATTGAATCTACGATATAATCTTTTAAGACATTGGAAAACTTGAAGTAATGTTGCAAATTGTCTTCACTTTGAGGATCCACTTCCATATTGATCTAGGTGTCCTCAATTGAACTTAATTGGCGATGTTTTGGTTTAGAGTATGATGAACGCTACTCTTTTGTTTTAAAGCTTAAAATTTCAATAATAATAACAAATAAAATTTTCATCGTAAATTATGATTTTACAATAGCGTATTACTATTTGTACAAGAAATGTACCAAGATGACATTTCTGATGATGAGTATCACGATGCTAGCGTTAATTTACATAACGTGTATAGTTTTATATGCTAATGTGTTTCTTTTTATATACAAAGCCATTCAGCAAATGGACACCAGCCTGCTCCAGAGTCTGCAACTACGAGGCCTGTCCAAACACCTTTTTCGGTGATGGTGACATCCAGACTTGACGCTCCATATGGGAAGCTGGGATCAGTCTTTCGTAGTTCGTGCACCTTACCTGACGGTGACTTTATTGCTATGCGCTGGCTCTTATTTTGCGTTTTGGATGATCTGTTATACATTACACCATCAAACGGGCTGGATGTAATTTCAAAGGTGTACTCATTGCCTTCAAATAAGTATTTACTTTGGGGTTCTTTAATGTAGAGTTCTATTTTTTGAACGTTTTCTGATGGTACGCGAGTAACAAATTCATAGTTCATGGTTGTACCTTTATGTTCTAGTGGGATTAACATCGACACCGGATGCACGTTCGCAAGTGTTGTTTGTGTTCCCCTTAAACCAGAGTGAACGTACAATGAACCTTTTGAAGCACCAGGCGGTAGGACAGCCTTAATCAATGCTACCCTACGAGTGGAGTCAACTTTATGCTTTTTGATTTGTGTCAGCGTCAATTCCATTTTATTATATTGAGAATTGTTTTGATTCTCAGTTGGAACCACCACAGACGCAAACACCTCAATGTCATTAGGCAACTCTAATGAACACTCGAAAATTTCACTATCTTCTAAATAGGAGAGTGCAGTGCTATAATTATGCAACTTTAAATCATTTCTGAAAAAAGATGGGAAAACTAGTGGTAAATATAATGCAGATAATTGATCAATGCTTGGTATGATATGCTGCTCAAATTCTCTTGGTGGAATGTGCGTATATATAAATTTTAATGGTTCTACCAGAAAGTAACTGCTGTCTGCCCGCTTTCTCTTTACGTTACTTACAAATTCGTGTATTGGATTTGTTGTATTACCTAGGATGACATCAATAAATCTCCACTCATTTTTGACAAGTACTCTTAACCAACAGTGATTATATTTGAAGTCATAGTTGTTGGCAAAAGGGGTCTTTAGAAATCCAATGACAATTTCACAGGTTATACCGATCGAATTTGCCAATTTTTTGAATAACCAGGTCAATTCGTATGGTGTGCAATAATCCTGAAATAAAACTTTGTTCAGGTTTCTTGGTTCTCGAGAGAAATTTGACGAACCATGATCATCAATCAATCTGAACATCTCAGTACAAAAAATATAAATACCTCTTAATTTTTCAATACTGGTACCATACCTATTTGAGAAAGTAGCTTGTGCCCAAGAATCCAGTCCCAAACCATTTTCCTTTCTACAACGCTTCCGTGTCATGTCATCAATGTATTCAACGTTCAATTCAGATAATTCTATGTCAACCTTTGGTGGTCCGGAATGTTGGCCTTCATTGGTATTTAAACCGTTATAAATGGAGTCTTGTGGATGTAAAACGATATCTCTATTTTCTTCTAGTACTCTCATATATCTGGGATGCTTTTCAAATTTTGTTAGGGTTCTTGACCTATTTAGGTGTGACTTTACAGTCAGCCAATCTTTAGCGTCGTTATGAGTTTTAGAAATCTGTAAATTATCCAGTTCCGGTAACTTTGGGAGCTCCTCGGTTTCGTAGGACGTTGGGGCTGGGGACTTGTATGATTTTGGCATTATTTTTCTTAATAAACCTCCCATTTTTCCATTCATGGAGGAGATATTCGTCTGTGACTTTGTATGCATTGAATTGTTTTGTGATCTTTCCAATGAATCAGCAAATGATTGCGCACACTTGTGTCTGGCAAAACTACCTGCACTAGTTGCACTGAAATCACTCATCAATGCAAAACTATTTTCACTGTCAGTGAGGGAATTATCCAAGTATTTTGAATTTGAAAATATTGCAGACGAATTGGAATTTGTATTTGAGGAAGGTGTGGATCTAGGCATGTAACCATCATAAAACATTTGATTGTGTTTATAGAAGTTGTAGTCATCCCTAGAACCATTGTAATTGGAGGAGACAGCAAGGTCATTTGATGAAAAAGATTTTACAGGATGATTATGCCTAGTTCTTGTGGCGGCGGCGGATGTAGTGGGCAGTGGCGGTAAGGATGGAACAATACCATCGTCTAAAGAACGTCTTGGTTTACTGGATTCTCTTGCAGTAACATTCCATCTATATGATTCCATCTTCATACGGGTCATTTTCTCCACTGAGTGTCGCTGGTAGTCATTGAATTTCTCATTTCTAATATTTGATGTAGATTTGGAGGAAGAAATATTTGCATGCGGGCGTTCAGGTTTAGACTTTAACATGGATCTGTTTGGTATTGGCGGAAGACCCATCTTAGAGGAAGGCTCGATGTTTGTATCCATTGAACTTGCTGTTCTTCTTAAGGTTTCTTCCATTACAGTGACGAAATTGTTGGGAAAATAGCCGGTACATTTCCTATTCCTCAGAAGTTTACCAAAGTACCAGTCACCTGTAACTCTGGTAACTTCCATAATGTCACCTTCTAGAAAACCTAAGTCACTCTTGCTTTCCCCAGACCAAGCGTATTTTGCCTTGACATTGAACGGAGGTTTGACTGTACTAGCTGAAACCATAATAATCAGTGAAAAACGCTATTTAATGCAATTGGTGCACTTTGGTACGTAGCAATTAGGTAAGACCAATTGTTAAAACATAGAACTTCTATAAATATACATCAGGTTCGAATATCAAAAATGTCAATAGTCAGATCAATTTCACCAAATTTCTCGAAGAGTGCCACCTCGTCCGTGAAGGAAAAGACCGCAACAATGCGCCGAATCTCTGGCGACCCTCCATTCTTGTACAGTTTCTACACTGTGAAAAAAAAATTTGGAAGGAATAGAAACCAGCCATTTGGAAATTTTGACGTGATTGAACTGGTCCTGGGGGCCCCAGGGAAGAAGTATATGTATAGTGAAGTAATAGCGAGGATGGCTGCGTAGAAATTGGTTGCAGGGTTTTGCTAAATTTGTACAAACCTACTAGAGCTTGCCGTTGTTACACTTATGGTTTGACCGTGCCTCAGTCCTGCGCTTGAGAGAGGTTGATATGATTTCTTTAATCTTGATAAGACATGAAAATGATATATAGTAACGATGATAAATGTAGACCCCATTCCATCGCTTTTCTGATCAATCGATGGGTAGCACCGGGAGTATGTAATTTATTATTTAAGGACATAATGCAGCCGAGTTTTCAGTGTAATAATAAAACACAAAATCGCTGAAAATAGATTGGAATGCCTCAAAATAAGAGCAGATCTTCCTCGCATTTGGTTGGTGGCTTTTTTGGTGGACTAACCTCTGCAGTGGCCCTTCAACCGTTTGATCTGGTGAAAACAAGAGTGCAACAGGAGCACGTGAATGGTATAAGAGCTGTTTTCAAAGAGTTTTCTTCCGTTAAGGATCTTTGGCGAGGTACCATACCATCTGCATTACGTACATCAGTGGGTAGTGCTCTGTATCTATCATGTCTTAACACGATGCGGATGTACGTGAGTAATCAGAAACAGACAGTACATGTTGGGAAGAGTAGTAAATTACCTGAACTTCATATGACAGAGAATTTGGTCACTGGGGCTATTGCCAGGGGTGTTGTGGGTTACATAACCATGCCAATTACAGTCATTAAAGTACGATATGAATCGACATTGTATAACTACAAGAGTCTGATTGGCGCAACGAAAGATATTTTCGCTACGAATGGTATAAATGGGTTTTTCAAAGGATATGGAACAACATGTATAAGAGATGCTCCTTATTCAGGTATATATGTCTTACTCTATGAGAAGTTTAAGTTATTCATCCCGCAGAACATTCTTCCCAATAGCCTGAAGCACTATAAAAAGGATTTGCAGTATACAAGCTCTACTTCTACAATAATCAATACCATGAGTGCGTTTACAGCCGCATGCGTTGCTACTACAATAACGGCACCATTTGATACAATTAAGACAAGAATGCAGCTAAATCCGCAACGATTCACAAATTTTTTCGCGAGTCTTTCAATAATGATCAAAAACGAAAGTTTATTAAACCTATTTGACGGACTAAGCTTGCGATTAACTAGGAAAGCGTTTAGTGCTGGTATTGCATGGAGTATATATGAAGAGATAATTAAAAAATTTATATAGGAAAAATTTATTTATTCGTCGCTGCCTTGTGACATGTGACATAATGGCCGAGTTTAGATACTATTAACCAAATTAGGCAAATTATAATTATGATTATGATTTTCAATCTATAATCACCGGTAAGCAAGGTACTGTAAAAGAAAACTCCAGAGACCCTTGATGACCATTTCACCTGCATAATATAAAGTGATCGTGGTTTGCCCAAAAATGTACTCTCCTCAACCATATCGACTCGTCGGTCGAGTGAGACCTCTCGATCGAATATTTGACCCGTGCATTATGTTGTTTCCTTAAATACATTCATGCTATTTGATTTACATGTGTATTGGATTCTCTTTCTGGAAATTTTTGGTTCCTGATTTTTCTTATTTAAGTAGTTTTTACTATATACGGTAATCAGAGTTATAGTACTAATACAAATAGTGATTTCTCTTGCTTATTTACAGATGTATGTCGTTGCATAATATGAAGTTAGACTTCAGCTTCGAAATTAAAAGTCTCAGTGGAAGGTAATACTTCCTTCAACTCCTGATGTAATACATCACGCAATTTCAAGTTGTTTCTCAGGGAGATCCAATCACCTCGATAAAAATCGAATCTGTCTGGTCCTGAGACTGGAGAGGCAAGCCAGATTTGTTTATTGGGAGGCTGCTTGTTGATGACGTAAGTTCCTATTTTTGCGACTTCTAATGTCATGACACCATGGTTTAACTCAATATCAGGTACTTCGTTGGGATATTTCTCACTAAGGAATTCTAACTTATCTAGCAAATCATCCAAAAATTTGTCTGATTCTTGATGATAGGTCTGAAGTGGTAGATTAGCAACTTCATCAGGTATCTTATTGCCTGTTGTAGATGATGCTGAATAAAAGCGATGACTAATCGCTAAATTCAATCGCCGGCGCTGGATAAGACTAATTCTTTTTAGAGGTATATATGCTCGTCTTGTAACTAGACTTAAGGCACCAATATTGAATAGGCGCCAAGTCTGTCTTAACATAGTGATATTCATGCGTTATTTGATTGTATTAATCATTAACTTGAGATGAACTTAAGGCTGCTGTCTTGTTATAGAAGAGGATGAAAAAAGCCCTACTGCGCGAGCAATTTATTAGAATTGGAAAATTTCATTCAGGATATACTTCTGAATGAGATTTAATAACATCATCGGATTCAAAAAAAGTATCAACCAGTAAGCAAAATTTTATCGAAATGGATTTTTATGGAATTTTGGTGCTCATTTTTATAGTGTTCATATTTGTTATCTTATTACCTACTATATCGGGTGTTGGCACTTTCAAAGTCAATAATAAAAAGGAACACAGTAATATATTGAAGTTCAAACTAGAGCAGGAAGATAGGAAGCAAGATGATGCAGCAACTTCTTCAATGAAAAACAAATTCGAAGTCAATCCAAGAACCGGACTAAAAAGACGTATCATTGGCAAATACAATGAAGATCCTAATGAATTTGACTTTACTGTTGATGATCTAATTAACGAAGATAAAGTAGAAGAGGAAAGGGAAAGGCTTCAAAGACTTAAAAAATATGATAATGACGAACAGAAAGCCAATGAAAGCTTTGTATGAAGGAGGGGTGTTTCGGAAGGTTATGTATGTATATTATATATGAGGTCAACTTTATAATAAGACCATTCTCAATTAATCTTCTTCTTCTTCTTCTTCTTCTTCTTCTTCTTCTTTTACTTTTTCATCTTGTACTATTTCAATTTCACTTTCATCTTCCTGGTCAAGGCTTTCCAAGTCATCTTTCATCCTACCGGTTACTGAGTCGTAGTCATATTCATAGAATAGCATGAATACACCCGGTGTTGACAAAACCTCGGTTTCATCAACAATATAGACAGTTTCATCAGAAATTCTCCACCAATAGCCTCTATACTTTCTAAATGCAATGTAGTGCCCATAATTGTGGGTACCGTAGTGAACAATAACTGAACGTAAGGAATAAATTAAGGGGCCAGCAGGTACCGATGAAGAATAAGTCATACTTCCGTTTGTTGGTGGAATAGATATCTCGTCATTTTTCTGTTCTACATCTTCATTTAATTCGGATTCAGATTCCGAATCTTGTGCTGGTTCTTGATCTTCTTCAGATGAGGAATTTGACATTGGTACAGGTTGCTCAACTTCATTTGCAAGTCGTACAGGCATATTTCTTATAGTATTACCTAGGGCATCAACCTCTTCTTCCTCTTGCTCGTCTTCACTTGATGAGAATTCAGAAGACAAATTCATTTCTTCACCATTTAAAGGGTCATAATTCCTAACATCTCTGTCATCATCACTATCTATTTCATTTTCTTCATCTTCACTGTCTTCATATTCTTGTTCAAATCTGTGATGCAATTTGGCGTAGTAATCACCTCCAATATTCTCATCTTCGCTTGATTCTTCATTTTGTACGATATGTTCATTTTTGCTCATTGGTAATCTTGCATCCAGATTGATTTCATCGACGTTACATGCCCATTTTTGTAAATTTAGTCTCGTCTTGAATAATACTCTTGCATTATTTTTTCTGATCATGTAAGTTCTTGGGTCAAAAACAGATCTGTTGATATGAATTGATAAAAAGGGAGGTGGTCTTGAAATTAAAATTTGTTTGGATTTAGAGCATTTACGAACCATATTTTCTGTGTGATATTTTTTATAATCGTCTTCTTCGATGACAGGCTTCGATAAAATTTCAGTTAACAGATTTAATCTTTGGTTAATGGCAATTTTTAATTTTTCTGGGATTGTATCATTTTGAATTTGATCTTGTAGATGAGAACGGACCGCATTTAGTGAACAACGGTTACATTCTACACCTTCAATAATTTCCGGTTTGACCCATTCATTTAGTAATTCGGATAACTTCAAAGTGGATTGATTTAAAGATTCGCTAGGGAGATTTAGACTGAGACCTGAAAATACAGAATATCTAATACCGCCATTTTCACCACAAGTCAAACAGCCAATCCTCTCCGCAGTGATACCGTCCAATGGTGTTATTAACTTAAATGGGGAATAAAGTTTTTGATCGGGATTTTCTAGTACGGAATTGGGTTCGATCTGTTCCGTTGGTATATATACTGTACCAACGTTATTTAAATCATCTTGTCCAAGTAATGCATCATCAGGTAAATCTGACTCTTTAATATTATTACGTTCTTCCTTTTTTTCTGTCGAGGGCTTCTTGATATTCTTTTCTAAATCAGATAGAATTTGTTGAAAAAATTCTTGAGCATCTTCTTGATCATAACCAAGGATGATATTTTTATTTGGGCCGTTAGACATAGTCTTTAACAGTTTATTTGTTTTGAAGTATGGTTTCTCTTTATAATACTTTTTATTTAGTATCAACAAAAGTTCACGTAGGGTTTCAGTGAATTTGATGTCTCCATTGTTTTCCGATCCATTTTCAATGACGTTATCTAAGAATGCTGCTAATTCTTTAGATGACGCCAGAGATTGCAATACAGAGTTCATGAAGCAGGTATTACCGTCATTAACTAGACCAGCAATGTATCCTCCACGCTTGATAAATTTCTTGTCATTGATAGCATTGTTATACATTTTTCTGGAGAAGAAATTGTTATTATTGTACATTCTTTTAGTAAACGGATATGACAGCTTCAAAATGAATAGAGTTATGACAAATACACCGAAAAACTCAGATGGGGAGTAGCTCATGCAGCAGCCAGAAGGGAGGAATCGTTATTACCGTTGATAGTTTCTCGGTGATTGAAAGGGTCCTCCTCTCTTGTGTCCAAATTTCAAGCTTCTAAAAACTTCAGCTAACTAATTTTTTTTTTTTTTCTATTTCTTCTTTTGCTCTTCGTTTGCAAAAATTTGATATTAGAGAGTCACGTGCACAAAAATGATAAAAAAAATAAATCAGTTCTCATTGTGACGAAACAGAGCAAATAATGCGAGATAAACACAGCTCATTGAGGATCACAAGAGGAAGAAGGTAAAAAAGATTGCCTGTTTTATGGTAGGAGATAGCTGCAGCACATAATGTGTCAGCAACTGAGCCTCTTTCACTTGCCAAGAACTGAAAATGTGGGTCGTCAACCAAACTTTTTTTCTCAATTCGTTTGTTCTCCTACTTTATTTGAACTTTAGTAACGAGAGAGGCTCTCGCTGCGGTATAAACTGGTGGTGGCATCTCGACGATGTTGTGCCTGGGTGAAATACAGTTTCGTCAATCGTTCTTGATTTGTTGCCTCGTTTTTGACGCGGGCAGCACACGTTTGGCAGAAAAGAAACGACTGAACGACACGATTGCCGAAAGCACGTCTAATGGATCGCTCGATCGACGCCATTGATTTCTATATGACGCGGAAGATGACCTGGATGAACGACATGGTACATATGGTGTCAGTTAACAGAACTAAGTTGGGTCTCTGCAATAGGGTTATATGAATGGTTCAAACGATTGTTAACGATTGCTAACGACTACATTACACTTTTTTCGCTCATTTTTTTTAAAATTTGTAATCGTGCTTTCAAGTAATGTCTTGGCACTGTTTGCTACCGTTTATGTCATATAAATGTAATTTTATTTCCATCTTTCTTCCCACTGTTAGCTTTTCATTAAGGCAGGTCAAAACTCTGTAATTTTACAACTATCCTAGAATATCAAAATGGGTAGCTCTGGTTCAACTACAACTACTACTTCTGTCACAACCACTAGTACAACCACTAGTACAACTACTAGTAGTACAGTTGTTCCAACCACTTCTTCCACTGCTGTTGAGGTCACCTCTACCTATATACCGACTAGTTCCTCCACTATTGAAGTAACCTCTACCATTCCGTCTACCACCAGTACCACTGTTTCCTCTAGTATACCAGTGACTAGTTCCACTGAAGCTGCTACCTCCACTGCTCTCAGTTCTACTTTACTGTCATCCGATTTCTCCTCCGTTGAAGAAACAATTTATTCATCTTATTCATTTGCTACCAGCTCAAAGGTTTCCTCATCCTCTATTGCCACAACATCTAGTACAACTGCCACCATTAGTACTTCTGTTTTAAATCGTAGTGTTAGAGAAATTAATCAATCAAGTTCTGCAGCATTATCGAGTACCGTTACCGAAACCTCTTCTGCGGTCGCAACATCGTCAGCTGCCGAAACTTCCTCTGCTACTGAAAGTTCTTCTGCTACTGAAACTTACTCTGCTACCGAAGCTTCCTCTGCTACTGAAACCTCTTCTACTGTCGCAACATCGTCAGCTGCTGAAACTTCTTCTGCTACTGAAACTTCCTCTGCTACCGAAGCTTCCTCTGCTACTGAAACCTCTTCTGCTATCGCAACATCGTCAGCTGCCGAAACTTCCTCTGCTACTGAAACTTTTTCTGAATCTTCAGCAGCTGCCTCTGCTTCCAGTTTAATTGCATCTTCACAATCTTCTAGCGTTAGAAATGCATCCTCAAGTGTCGTTATGTCTTCTAGTTCTATTCCACCTTCTTCCTCTAGCAGTGTAGGCACTTCTGCTAGTACCGCTGATTCATCATCTATTGTTGCTTCTTCAAGTGTAGATACATCTTCTTCCATTACTACTTCTTCAAGCATGGCTGGTTCTTCTGTTGCTGTATCTTCTTTGAGTGCTGCTGCCAGTTCCGCTGCATCCAGCTCTATACAGACTACAAATATCCCAGCAAGTTCATATTCCCTAACCACAAGTATACTAACCAGTACCAACGGTACTGAAGTTGTATACATAACTGATGTCACCACTGTTTGCGACGAAACAGCTGCTACTTCAGCAATTTCCACTGCCGAACCAACCAATGTCACTGAAGACACTACTACTAGTACTGCAGTTCCATTCAGCAATTCTACCGAAGTTGCTACTGCACAAGTCGTCTCTACCTCTTCCAAGGCCGCTGCTGTTACACAAGCTATCTCTAGTTCTTTCAAGGCTACAGAAGCTGCCAGCACAAGCAAATCAGCCGTTTCCTTCTCTAATGCTACTACTTCAAACAACGTTGAAAATGTCTCTTCATCTGAGGCTACTTCAGTAAAGATAATCACTTTATCCGATTCTACTAAAACTGTTTATATCACTAAAACAAGCACAAAGACTAATGTTGAAGCATATACCACTGCTGCTACCTCCAAATCCTCTCTATCTTCTTCCTACGCTCGTTTTGCTTCTTCCGTCACTACCGCTTCTATTTCTCAAGAGACCGGTAATGGTGCCATGAAGGCATCTATCAAAACTGGTGTTGGTATAGTCGGTGCTTTAGCTTTGTTGTTATAATGTAATATTACAAATTTTATATACTATTTAATACCTATGTTCTCCTATATAATGACTTTTAATAACTAGTTATACCTTCAAGATCTGGATTTTCACATTTTCAGGAGCCTTTTTCCAAGTTACAATTGAATGAGTAGACAACAAATTGTTAATTTAAAATTTAGAGTTTCAATGAGAGAAAGTTCAATATTCTAGAAGAAGCTACCAGAAAAGTAGAACTTAACCGTAGACGATATTTGTTCACTTATCGAAGCAGGAACATTGAATGAACTAATCATAAAACATTTAATATGCTGAACTGCCATTAAATTACTCTCCTTTCAATATCCCATGAAATCTCAAGACATAAAAGAATAGCGCAGAAGCCATAGTTCAAACAACAAAATGTGTTCGATTGATAATATATATAATTCAAATATAGTGCAATAAAGATATTAAGTGCTGGTAGTTTTGCAAGTTTTGATCGAGCTCTTTTATACTAAGACACCTTTGTTCGGATATTGAAATTTTTATGTTATACAAGAAAAAAGAACTAGATGAACTTAATCGACTCAATTTAAGGCACCTCAATTACGGCAATGTCATCCATAAAAACAGCGTCAGAAGAACAAAGAAAGCTTATAGAACAACTATTAGGTAAGGATACTAGGTACTATGCTCGGAAAGAGTTGAGTTTGAATGATCCAAGGATATGCAAGAGCTACTTAGTCGGATATTGTCCTTATGATTTATTTCAAAATACAAAGCAAAGTATTGGTCGCTGCCCCCAAATTCATTTACAGAAACACAAGCTGCAGTATGAAAAATTGAAAGAAGAAGGAGCAACATTTCCCGAGTTTGAGACGGAGTATTTCCTTGTGCTATCGAGATTTATTAACGAATGCAATAATCAAATAGCGACAGCATTAAAAAGCTTGGAGCATACCTTCGAAGAGCGAGAAAGAATTAAGGAGGTTGCCAGCGAGTTGGATGAATTAGATACTAGGATTGGGTTAATGCAGGAGGAAATAAATACGCTTATTACAAAAGATGAAGTCTCAAAAGCTATGATTCAGTCAATTAAATTCAAAGAACTATTGGAAAAGAGAGCTATAGTGGCCAAAAAAGTTAAGAATATAACAGAAAATGTGGGTCAAAGTGCACAACAAAAGTTACAGGTCTGTGAAATATGTGGTGCATATTTATCCAGACTTGACACAGATAGAAGGTTGGCCGATCATTTCTTGGGTAAAGTTCATTTGGGTTACGTCAAAATGAGAGAACATTATAATTATTACAAGAATAAAAAAATTTGAAAATGCATTTACATAAACATATAAGAATATAATAGTACTATTATTCAAAATTTTTTCTATTTGGACTTCTGTTCGGGCTCCTGTGAGGACTCTTACTTGAGCTTCTTGAAGATTGGTTATATACAACAGATTGTCGAAGTGGGCTTATAGAACCTCTTCTTATGTCATATGGTGGGATTGGATAGCAGGAATCATGTATTGGAGATGAAAAGCCCGTCGAATATGCGCCAGGATGAAACTCTTGCTTGATCATGTATTGTTGAGTTTGTGGGTTCCAATATAGTTGGTTATTTACCGGTTCAATAATCTTGTTATGTGGTATTTGTTGCTTATCAATAATATCCTCGAACTCGTTCCTTTGCCTATTAAATTTCTCTTTAACCAATTCACCCGTTAAAGTATGACTTTCAAAAATTTTGGCTTTTGTCGTTGCACAAAACTTGACATAACCTTGCCCGTATGGAGTGGCATCAACCATCACATCTTGATATTTATTCGAAGTCTTTGATTTAATGATCTTAGCGTTCATTTCTGAAATAATTGAGCTAGAAAGGATTGATTCGTCTAGAAGCCTCACTAGAAACCTTCTTATTACAATATAATGTAGCACAAGCTGGTGGAAAACCAATGCAAATGCTGTTATAAAATTTGTATCTGTTAACATCAGGAAAATGATAGACGTAGGAGAAAATGATACAAATAGATGTGTCAGAAATTTCGAGGGCATCCATTTCCTCAACTGATAAAAAAATTGCTCATTATTTAATGATTCTGAATTTTCAAATTTTTTTCTCTTCTTTAGCAAGAAATGCTTCAACATGGAGAAAACTGAACCCCGCATAATATCATCATAATAACTTCGACTCAAATCAGTTAACGAATGTTTTGTTAAATTTGGAGATTCTTTTGCATTTTCGAGGTAAAATATGGAATATGATTTATATTGGGAACAAAGAAATTTGTAGCTTATGATTAAATTCAACGAAAATAATGATACTAGTGATAGAAAGGTAAACCTTTCTGCAACTGTGAAAAAATACAATTTTGTCCTAGATTTTTGAGATGAGGATTGTTGCACATAGCGACTAAGATAATTATATTGGTTTAATTTCCCAGATTTGCTGAAATCAAAGGAATCCTGTATACTTGATTTCACGTAGTCATTATTTCTGATAAAATTATCTTGAATGAACCGTATGACGTAAAAACAAAAAGTCAGTATATTACCCAACGGTTCTGCCAAAGAAACTGCCTTTGAATCCCAATCTATCGATTCAAAATATTCATTCATTGAAAGATGTAAATCAGAAGGAGATACAAGTATCCTATCGATCCACGATAAAAAACCGACTCTTTCATCGGATTCATTTGAATCTACCTCATCATCGACTTCTCCTACGACTCCAGCGGGCAAAAGCTCATTCTTCGAAAACCGCAATGACATTTACTTTCTAATCAATTAAAATCTTTTTTTTATAAGCACGACTTCTGAACACTTGATGTTTTGTTTATTTTCTCTATCTTTTTTTTAATTCGAAAACACTAAAAGAGATAGTATTCTATGGGGTAAAATTCCGGGAGAACCTACTCAATAGATTCTCAAACTAACCAGATCCACGATTTAAGAGTCTCAACTTCCCTGCGTCACTGTGCATGCGCTTGTGTTCAGTATTTAACCTAATCAAGCAAATTACACTGTCTTTAAAAAATGTTTCATATTGGAAACTTAAAAAAAAATAAAATGAACCTCAAATTGTAAATCAGCATCGAACATTAAATAAACTGTAAATAGCATATATATAAAGCGTGTAAAGACCAGGATGGATAAATCCACGTCAAGAATAAAATTTATAGATTCTAAATTGCTGGGACGCAAGAGACAGCCAACTGAAACTGTAGTCAACTCTGAAGAAAACAAAGAAGAAGAGCCTGAAATTTTAATAATGAAGGAGATCGAAACACAAACAACGCTGGATAGAGAAGAAACTCTAAGTAAATGTGTCCCTTTGCTCTCGGTAGACAGGCAGCCTGAACTGAATAGCCAGTTCCACAGAATGTTTTTGGATTACCCTTTCCAAAATTCAATGCCTCCACAGATGGCTGCAATGGACGCTGGACAACCTTGGATTGCCTACTGGGTAGCCAATTCGTTGAAAACAATGGATCCAGATTGGATATCTGATGAATACAAGGAGCGTATAGCTGAAAAACTTTCTATTATATCGCCTAAAGGCGGGCCTTTTGGCGGTGGCATGGACCAATTGCCTCATATTGCAGGTACATATGCTGCTATCAATTCAATTGTATTATGTGATAATATAAATGATTGCTGGGAGAAAATTAACCGTTCAGCTATTTACGAATGGTTATTGTCCTTAAAGACAGAAAACGGCGGCTTCAGAACATGTGATCCTGTGGGAGAAGTCGACACAAGAGGTGTGTACTGTGCTCTAAGCATAGCATCACTTTTAAATATAGTTACAGATGAATTGTGTGAGGGAGTTGTTGATTTCTTGGTTAATTGCCAAACTTATGAAGGTGGCTTTGGTGGTTGCCCGTTTGAAGATGAAGCTCACGGTGGTTACACATTTTGTGCCGTGGCAAGTTTGATGATCTTGAACTCTTTCGACAAGATTAGTGTTGAAAAACTGATGGAATGGTGCAGTGCTCGTCAGTATAACGAAGAAAAAGGTTTATCCGGAAGAAGCAACAAGTTAGTGGATGGTTGCTATAGTTTTTGGGTCGGCGCTACAGCAGCAATGATCGAGGCAAGTGGCTATCAGAATCCAATAAACAAAGAGGCGCTTCGAGAGTATATCCTATGTTGCTGTCAAACTGATGAATTTCCTGGCCTACGTGATAAACCAGGCAAACGTGCTGATTTCTATCATACAAATTACGTTCTATTAGGGTTGGCCATATCCGAATCTGAATTTCAATACAGAGATAATAATAAACACAGTGCCTCTAGTATATTATCAAAACCAATCAGGCTCAGAGACAATTCATCTAATTTGATCGAAATAAGCCCCATCTATGGATTACCAGCCAAAGACGTTGAAAAATTCACATCTTTCTTTCTAGAAAAGACAATTTGATTTCAACATCAAGCATCACTATATATAAATATATATCCCAATCTTGATATGCATGATTTTTAGTTGTAATTTTACTTTTACTTGGTCTCTCTTTATAGACGATTATAATGCGAGATAGAAATTAAATATGAAATTTCATGAAACTGTGAAAATGAAAATAGTCAAATACCAAGTAAAACAAGGACCAGTCAGTTCTACACTCTGAAATGAACGGAATAAGCCATTTTCTGGGTGCTAGACACGCCGATCCTGTCTCTTCATCAATGCCAGGCTCTTTTCCAAGAGAAAACAACGATGCCAATGCTAGGTCGCACTCCCATAACTTTAAAGGCTTCCTCAAGTATTTGTCTTTCGCTTTACTTAGGATCCCATTATTTTTCTCATACTGTCTATTATCTATCATTGTATCGACATTTACGTATTTAAACAAGCTAAGTGACTTTGGTCTGCTCTATAACAGAAAGACAACTGATCATGCTGTGGAATTAAATATATTGATAGAAACTCTATCAAACGAATCTCTGTCTTATAACTCCACCACATACAACTTCGGTTCAATTTATAATCCACAATCACAAGGTATTGTTTCTAAATCGATTGTGGAGAGTTATACATCACTTCTGAACTCGTGTACACAAAATTTCAAGTTTGGCTTGATTTATATTCATGATCCAGTAAATGATCATTCCTTAAAATTTGTTAACGAAATTCTTTGCAACGAAGAATTCGTACATCTAATCAAAAAATATCAAATGCTCTATTGGTTTGGTTCAATATTGACATCCGAAGGGTTACAAGTTTCTAATGCCCTAAAGTTTAGAAAACTTCCTGCAATTGGATTGCTCTGTTTGACAAATTCTAATAAGATTGAGCTTGTTTACAAGATTGAAGGTACCTTAAGAAGTTCGAATTTTGCCAAGTTAGACAGGGTCCTTTCCAAATACTATCCACAGCTCATGATTCTACGACAACAAAAGAAAAATACCGACATGCACAGGCTATTAAGAGAGGACCAGGACGCAAGATTCAATGAATCATTGAGAATTGATCGAGAACGAGAAAGACAAAGAATTGAACAATTAGAGAGAGAAAACGAGTTAGCAAATAGAGAAATTTTGAAAAAGCAATGGTTACTCTGGAGGAAAACTCAATTACATACACCTACACAAGGAAGCTCATGTCAAATAGCCATTCGTTTCAATGGTACTGAAAGAACCATCGAAAAGTTCGATCCTAACGCACCTATAGAGGAAATATATGTTTTTGCAGACCTTTACAGGAATAAATTACTGGATTCTGACGAAGTTTACGATGAACCTCCACTGAACTATCAACACAAATATGATTTTCTATTGGCAGCACCCTCTCCGCGTACAATCCTTGAGCCTACCATATTAATAAAGGATGAGGCTACAATATACCCTTCAGGAAATGTCGTCGTCGAAGACGTAGTAGATTAAATATTCCAATTTTCACCTAATATCATATTAATAAGGATTCAAATATAAATATATACATACGATATAACATTAAACATTCTTCTTCTTTTCCTTAGAGGACTTACTCTTACTCTTCTTCTTCTTAACTAGACCGTTCATAGAACTTTTCACAACAGATGAATAATCTAACCAAAACTTATCCAATACATCTGGATTAACGACTGTAGAGCATTTTTGTTTATTTGCATGTGAACCATATGTTATCCTGAAAAGTAACGGATATATTTCCTGTGAACTGAGATTGTCCTGAACGGTTACCGACGTTGCAACCTTAGACACATCATAATGTGGTTTATCAATAGTGTCAAACTCAGCATTTCCTAGTACAGGATCATGCTTCACTAATCTCTTCACCGTCAAACGTACAGCAATGCCCTTTTCATTGGCAATCTTGAAAAATTCTGACGCTTTCACTAAAAACTCTTCTGGTGCAAGAGAACCTTCGTTAGCCATCGATATAATGCGATATTATGGCTATATAACTGTTTTTCCTTAGTATTATACAGTTTCTTCAACACTGCCTATATGGAGACTTTGGAATATTTAAATTTTTCAACAGCCCGTTAATTTCAAAACGTCGTTAACCTCGATGAACAGAACAAAATGTGCAATAGTCAAGCTACACAATGCTAATATTATCGTGTTCGTTAAATACTGCGAGAGGCGGCTTTCAAAATGGAGGTAGGAAGATAATTTACAGATTCAATTCGAGCTCGACCAGTAGGTGGAAGCAAAGGCAAAAAAATGATCATTATAGTAAACAGGCAAAACTACAAAATCTTCGATCAAGAGCTGCTTTCAAACTAATAGAAATTGATGATAAATGGAAATTGTTTTCCAAGGAAAGGCCTCAATGCATTTTAGATCTCGGGTTTGCACCTGGATCGTGGTCTGAAGTAGCAAAGAGTCGAACGTCTCCCGATTCGATGGTGCTAGGTGTTGATATTTTACCCTGTAATCCACCCACAGGTGTTAGTTCAATTCAGGCAAACATTTTCTCCAAACAGACACAGGGAGTAATTAGACATTATTTTGATAAGCATTTCAAGTTCAAGCTTAATGCTGTTGATAAACTTCATAAGGACTATGGTTATTTTCACAACTACAATGATCCTAAATTGAACGAATTTGAAACCTACAACGAATTGTTTTCTTCAGATGACGATGTGCCAATTGAACTCCCTAACAGAATAAGTGAAAAATTTCCAGTAGACGTTATAATAAGCGATATGTATGTACCGTGGCCTCGTGATTTTTCTAATTTTAGTTCTAGCAATCTTACTAATATGCCTTATTTTAGGTTGATGAACACATCAGGTGTCGCAGTCAGGGATCATTTGCAATCGATTGACCTTTGCGACGCCGCCTTAGTGACGGCAATTGACTTACTCAAGCCCGGGGGCTCGTTTCTGTGTAAACTCTACACTGGAACTGAAGATCGCTTGTTCGAGAAACGTGTGAGAAATGTTTTTAGAAAGGTGGCAAAGGTGAAACCTAGTTCTTCTAGAAATGAGTCAAGAGAACTGTATTTTGTTGGGTTGGATAAACGAGATCCAATTGATAAAGTAACTGTATTTACGTCGTAAAGGTGGGATTATATTAATAGACATGCGGACTACCCCCATGGCTACCCTTATTAGTACTAATAACTTTTTCTCATAATGTTAAGTCTTTTTTTTCAACTATATTAAACTAATATATAGAATTCTTACTTTCCAATACCTAAATATACAAGGGTTTTATTTATTCTTTTTTTTCAGCAGTTTCAAGCACTACTTCATCGTTATCAGCAGTTTCAAGCACTACTTCATCGTTATCAGCAGTTTCAACCTCTACTTCATCGTTTTCTGTGGATTCAACAGCGTCTTCTTCTTGAGTAGAAGAGTCCTCTGAAACTTCTTTTGCTTCTGTGGATTCGATATCAATCAGTGGCTTGTCATCTGTTGCTTTGTGTGGAAAGCCTGAGTCGTTACCTGGCATGCTAATTCTGTCAGCAATAAATTCTCTACCTTCTAATACCAAACTGTTTTTCCATTGTTTTACAACTTCATCTAATTCTTCATTGTTGACACCGTATGTATAACCAAAAACAGCGGCTTCTGAAAACCTACCAGATTTTACAAGAAGTTGTTTTGCCCCTTCAATATCACCAGCTGTCCAATAACTATTGAATGCTAAATTAAATTTGCCAACAAATTCAGCTTCTTTGGCGACTTTCAGTAATTCTTCCTTATTTTTGAATGATGAATGTAGCAAGAATAAAGAATCTAAATCATGTGCCTTCGTATAAGCTTCAATAGCTAACCTGAAATTGAAATTCTGTAAAGAAGCGTCACCCAAAGATCTCCATCTCATTTCATTTTCTTCGTCTGATAATAAATCGCGCGCTAGAGCTAATTCACCGACTTTTAAGGCTAAATCAAATTGTTGATCACGATCTGACGTTATCTTTAGGGCTTCTTCATAATATTCTTGACCTTCTAAGAATCTGGCGATTTTAGTCAATGAAGCTTTATCTTCAATATTTGGTAAAATAGCTTCAAGAGCTTCCTCTAATTCACCTCTTAAAGTAAGGGTCTGGAATTCAAGAACCTCTAGTGAAATTTCGTAGGTATAAACATGAACTTCTCTATCAGCTAGATATACCTTATTATCACGAGCTAGGTAACCCAATAAGTACATTTCCTTTGAGTAATGCGCCAAATTATAAGTTTTACCACCAACAAAATAGTTCAATCTATTTGTGGAGGTCGTAAATATGAAGACATCACCAACCCACTTACCAGAAGTAATTGGTTCATTCAGTTCGTGCAGAACATCAAAGGCTTCACTAACACCCTCTTCTTCATCAGTTTCACCTTCATTGACGGCTTGAATGTATGCATCTCTATCAAATACCAGCGAGTAAGCACTTGATTCATCTCCACGATTTTCTTCGGAATTTATAATCATAACTAACTCACCACTGTCGGACCAAACAACATCACGGGCATTGACATCAATTCTTCTGACTAGATTTGCGGTTTCCCAATCGAAGAAATAGATGAAACCGTCGGATCTTAGTCCTAATAATGCACCTGGATACAACTTATCGATATTGTAAGATAATGGGATGGACCATGACGTGACTTCTTTAAAATTCTTGTAGTATTTAACAGAACCGGATTCATCGATCAGAGCATAACTATTAGAGTCTGGGCCCCATACGAAATCCTGACACTTGCCGAACGCTTTATTTCTCCAAGCAAGAGCAGTATAGATAACATATTCACCATCACCTACAACAGTAACAAATCTACCATTTGGAGAATGAGCCAAACTTTGGGGGAAAACATCTACACTACCAAGTTCTTTTGATTGTAAAGATATAGGTTCACCTTCTTCCACTTGTTCGTTACCCCTTATAACTGCTGTAAAAATATCTGAGGCTGATGCGTTCTTTCCACCAGACCATACAAGCTTACCAACTGGATCTAAGGATAAAGCTGGGACATCGTTACCTAAGGACAAAATAGTAAATCCATTATCAAAACCTGAGGCGATGTAATTTTTTCTACCGGTTGGATGGGTAGCAATGCACCAACTTCTTTCTAAACCTAGATTCAATGTCTTTTCTACCTTGTATGTTGAAGAATTCCAAATCTTTAAAGTACCATCTTCTGAACCCGAAATAATAATTGGTAATGTTGGATGAAATACAGCAAATGAAACATTTGACATGTGCCCTTCCAGGGTAGCAACACAAGACTTAGTTTGATAATCCCAGATTTTTACCGTGAGGTCGTCAGAAGATGTGACCAAATATGGCTTATCAGGCAAAGGATAGTAATCCACGTAATTGACACCTCTTTCTTGGCCTGTATTCATTGTGAAGTTTGGTGTAGATTGGCCTAATGACCAAACTTTAACTGTACGATCTAAACAACCTGAGGCAAATGTATTTGGGTCCTTTGGATTGAAGGCCACACACATGACGAAATGTTCGTGACCTTCGAATGTTTGTTCTAGATTCCAATTCTTTTCCCAATTCCATAACTTTATCGTTAAATCATCACTACCGGATAACACGTATGGTTTAGTCGGATGGACAGCAATGGAACGAATATAATCTGGATGAGCCTCGAAATCAACAACTTTCTCACCTGTGTTATAATTAAATACTCTTATTCTAAAATCATCAGAACCGACAATAATCCAGTTCTTTCTTGCAATAAATTTACCTGCTCTAACTGGGGTTTCAGTGACTTGGATAGATCTCACTTCATGTTGAGTTTCATAATTCCAAATTTCTATCCTACCGGAATATAAAGTAGTTAAAACCCACGGTTCTGTAGGGTGGAAATCAATTCCTTTAACTCTATCTGACCTGTTACTAAAACTTTTCTATAGTTAAAAAAATAGGGCACAAGCACAATTAATAGATGTTAGTATCCAATTATCGAGTGAATTAGTTTTTGCAAAAAATAACAGAAGAGAAAAACGCATTGAACATACTTTAATATCTAGCTTCATTGAATTTCAACTCAATCAATCTAACGGTTCTTAATTCTAGGGCAGAAATGTAAATGTCGTCTATATCAACCTAATCGAAACCTGCTCGAGATCAAACAACTTGTCCTTTTTACGCTTCAATTTTTTCAGTCTTGAAATTCTCTTAGTATTCCTTCTCGCGTTACCCGAACAATCGCGTTGTACGAGTCGGGTTCACAAATTGAGCTGTTGCGTCACTCTTAAATATTGCAAGTGTCAGTAATTCAGCAAGCAACATTATATCATATGTATGGTAGTAAAGGGTCTCAATATGATATATACAATGGCAATTTTATGGATTACTTTTTTTTGTGATTTACTACACTGCAATTTGATTCCAGTTGGGTGGAAAAATTCGAATGATAATAAAGTATGTAAGGAATTTAATCAAGATTCTGGTCTTCTTTCATATGTAAATAAGAGTACAAAGTTTTCAGGCTTTAAAGTGTTCAAAATCTACAAGTTCCAAACTTTTCCCTTTGCTTTTGATGAGTTTTTGAGAGTAACATACTGCGAAAATGGCAATTCTGTTTGGGACGAGATTACACCTCTGAAAACTGACGATATCGATTGGAACGTCCCTTATTGCATCAACCATTCTGAAGTAGAGCACTGTTTTAAGATAGCCAGGAGAAAGAAATATTTAACTCGAGAAATTGGTGTGTACATGCCAGGAACTTGGGTTGGTGGATTATTTTACTGTAATGACAAGCTATGCTCCAAAGAGCAAGCTATTCCCCTTATGCCACTGTACGCAGATGATTATAGTAAGGATTGGTTGAATTTTAAAAGAGGCTCGAAGATAGGAAAATTCCTTGTGGAAAAATATATACCACTATTCAAAACACCAAAAAGTGATTTTGCAATCTTTGAGGAGATTATAAAAGGAAAGATGGACGTTGCCATTAATAATAAGATTCGAAACTGGAAAAAGCCCAGGCGCGAAAGATTACAAGAGATTCTCTATAATCCTCAAAATGAGCTTAGAAAACAATATGAAAGGATTCCAAGTGAAACATCCTGGTTCGATGAAATCGATATAACTGAAGAATATTCTTTAACCAAAGAAAACTATAAAAGTGAGAAGAAGATATTAAACGACCTTTCTAGAGTGGCGAATATGCCACATAATTCATTGAAATTGATCCTATCATCAAATAAAACTACAGTCACTAACAATACCGGGGAGAGCTCTGAAATCTCCACAAGTAGACAGATAATGATATTAAATGGGAATGAAAATGCATTTAAACAAGTCGAAACTGAGCTAAAAAAGCTAAATATCTCAGTAAGACAAATTCCCTTGCCAAAAAAGATACAGAATATTAATTAGTATGGATGCATATAAGTTATATAAAACAAAAGTTTTCAAATATCATCTAGTTACCCATGTGGTCAAAAAGACTTTTTGCTCTCTATAATGAACCCTATAAATAACATCTTTTGCCACTACTATTGAAAAAAAAAAATCTGGCGCGGATGATTGATTTATTCAAGGGCTTTAAAAAGAGCTTGGAATGATAGATTCCGTACGAATATCTGTGTATTCATCCTCGTTATCTGTTCCATGGTTGTTGTTTTCGGTATTTGTATTCGATGGTAGTTCAGCTTTATAACTTTTCTTGAAAGGCAATTGTTTCAAAAATTTGTTTGATAATTTTCGTTCCGTTTGACCATTCTGTTCCATATTGTTGCTATAATCATTGATTTCAGCATCATTTACACTTTCTTTTTCATACAGAGGCCCACTAGAAGTACTGGAGGTGAAGGGATTTCGGGTTCTAGTAGATCTACTATTCGACATCTTACTGTTACTATTACTACTTTCGCTTGTCTCTATTATAGCAACATCAGTCTCCCAATTGGCGTTATGATCTTTTGCTACAGTACCCAACTCCAAGAGTTCTTTTGCAATTGGTTCATCAGTCGTATCACCAGCAAACTTATCATCGAAAGGTGACAATTTACCATATTTGCCATATGTAATTTTAGATCTTTGAAATGACTTTCTGTCGTCCTTAGCAGGTTTAAACCTTAAATCAGGATGTTTGGAGAAGATAATCATCATAGTAAATGCCAAGATCATCAACAATAGAATAAATGAGAAAGCGGCATTCATAATAAAAAAGACCCATCCCATAATGGCAGAAACTTTATAACTTTGCCTGAAAATGCCGGAGAAGAATAAAAATAGGAATGAATTGATGACAATAATGGTTTGTGTAAAAATAATCATTATATTTGTAGGTGTGTCCAAATACGGCTTGTAACGGATCAAAAGAATGTAGTAAACCAAATCCAGAATAAATACCGCCATAGCCTGTGTTTGCCCAGAGGCCTGAGCAAATCCAATGAACAAAGATTTAACAAAGACGTAGGAAAGTAATAGAATATTCCACCAATAACTGTTAGCGTTAAACATTGTATAGAAAAAACCATACTTGTTTAAGACGTAATCATCGCCATACAATATAGCCACGGGGTTATTATAGGTCTTGATTGACTCCCTCGCAAAATGGACTGTTCTATAAGAAGCCCAAATCATAAGACCGCATGCCAACATAACCATTAGACATGAGATAACTATTACTGCTGGAGAATCTCTTACAGTAAATTCCCAAAAGCTAAAAATAGTCAATTGAGCAAACCCAATATAAATATATCTTAACATTGAGCCTTTCAGAATAATTTTCCAGTTATTATTAAATTCTTGACAATAGTAGTACAATTTCTTATGATTTGGAGTAATCCAATGCGCTCTCATGAACAATTCAATAAGTGTTCTGCACAATATGATGAACCCAGCCAGAACGTAACCGCATAGTACGAAAAATGTAAAGCTAGTTACTACAATCGATGTTTCCTCTATGTTCATTCTGTGACCCAGCCTTCTTATACCTCTAAAAATCAAAGTGTTAGAGTTACCATACAATACACCATCATTGGTACTTCTTTTCCACATGTCTCTCTTCTGAGTAAGAACATTCATAGTTTTTGATGTCAAGTAAAGACTAGAAGTCCCACCTGTATTATCAATGTACCACCTAAATATCTTTTGCATGAATGTTACTCTTATCAAACCCATTGACCACACTAGGTTTTCTGCCCAAGAGGCTGCAATTGGAGGCACTCTTTGAACATGCTCCATGGCGACTACTACAACACTTTGAAAATAAACGAATAATGACATGGTATTAGCAGAAATATGAGAGGCAGCTGTAGAATTACCAAAAGCAGACAGTAAAGCAGATAACAACAGCCCCAAACCGGCAATCACCGCAGTGGCCCATTTAACTCCAAGCTGTGAAACGGTCTTACCATTTGAGAAGTACACTTGCAGACAGGCTAAATATTCAGAAGTATTCGAGTATATTTTCACTTTTGCGAAGGCATCAATATCAGGCACAGTATAAGCAATTCCAGGTATTTCCTCCACATATTCTTCTGAAATGTATTCTATGGCTTCGATTTGAATATCGCCGGGATGAACGGGACAGAATTGTTTCCATCCTATTTCACAAAGATCGACATTTTTGGTGATTATCTTGAAGCCATATGCGTATACATCAATATCTGCATAAATATAGGAACTCATTGTTGTAGTTAAATCCAATTTGTAATGCAACGACCTGTCATCGGGATCAAAGACGACACTAAAACTGTTTGAAGCCAATTGGGAGTGTTCCATACACGTTACTAGAGATGTAGCGACCAATTTTCTCTTGGCATTTGTAAAACTGACCAACAAAGTGAATATTGCAATGAGCTCGAATAAAACGTTCATTTCCAAATGAAAGTATGGCCTGTACCTAAGAAAGTTATTTCAGGAAGTCCTGAAAGTGTTTCAAGCACTTTGTGTCTTATATATTGTAGAGAGCTCAAGGAAGTAAGAATGAATCATTGAAATTCAGCTAATTCAATGTACCTCTTTGCATACATATGCTGTACGCCATATTCTATTAATAGTGTAATGGTCCACACTCAGTAGAAGTGGTGGGTTAAAAAAGGGAACCCAACATATATTGAGGGGAATTCTCGATAAATGCACAAGATACTCTAAGTACCTATAAACACTATCTAATGCGTAAAATGTTTGTGAATGCTGCATTGGATTCTCCGAGGATACTCGTTCACCCGTGATGATTTACATCAAATACCTTTAGAGGGGCTTCTGTGCACGTAGAAAGAAAACCGTCATTGAGATACGTTACAACAATGGAAATGGCTGTCGCATGGAATGTATGCGGTACCAGTCATCATTGTATAGTAATATAGCCGTAGTGTCGTCGTAAGTACCACTACCCTTATCTCTCCACGTGGTGTTCGCAGCCTCATCTCTGGCATTATAGCAAAACTACTGCAAGAACCTTATGTTGCCATTTGGAAAGAGCAGTATAACGGCATTACCTTAACATCGAAGAAGATTCATGTAATTACTGCATGTTTTGGCCTATATATAATCGAATCTGTATAGTTTTGTTCAATGGCTCTCTCTACCGTGCTGTCACCGCCATTCGCTGCATCTCAAAAATCTTGACCAAAAAAAAAAAAACCTAAACTTCCAAAAAACATGATGCTTGATAATATGGTACATCAAGTAGATAGACCTTTGCTTAACCATACAATTTCATTGGAGAATGTCGGAGCCAAGTAATATACTGGGTCATGCGAATATAGAAGATTCTCGAAACGCTCCAAGTTCGACTGTAATGAATGGCATAGTTAATACGAAACAATCCAGCAGCCGTAAAGAAAGCAGTGGGAATTTAAGTCAATCAAAACAAGAGTCGCTGGGTTTAAACCTTGATCTAGCGTTGCCTTCTACTAGTGTCCATCCTAGAACCACAGAGCGGATATACGATCCTGCAGTGGCATTGGCAGGTGCTTCCACAAACGGTACTCTTGGGAATACAAGCACGCCCACGTTAAAATCGAGTGCAATAACAACGAATGCGTCTCCTCTAGTGCCAAATGGAGTTCTTCCAAGTGTACCCACCACTGTAGATGCTACCAGTAACACAGTAGCTGGATCTACTGTGGGAACTTCAATTGGAGCCCCTGCCAATTCTACTTTATTAGCAAACCTAAACCAGCCTCATTCGCAATCTCCTTTGTCATTAAATAATATAGATACAAATTCTGAAGTGCATAGAGGTACCAATATATCTGTTAATCATAGTATGCCTAATTTAGGTAAAGCGGCCCAGCAGATTCTACCCACGACCGGTAATAATCACACGACGAGTAATACGCCATTATCGATTGATATAGGACAGATTGGTAACATTAGAAAGAGATCTATAAATGAAAGTGTGCTTTCAACTGACCCAGCTTCTAACCAATTAAGAATGTTTCAAAGGATGGATGAAATTTCAGCCAGGTTAATAACTATGGATAATGAATTCCAAAATCTAGTCAAATTGATTAATGATCAGTCATACGTTATCAATTCACTTAAAACTTTAATTCCAAATATTATTGATGAGAAATTGAAGAATGAAAATAAGTTTGTAATTGATTTATTAAATTCAATCACAACTGTTTCATCTAGTTACTTGAAAAATATTAAACCACAATCTCAGTCAGGTTCAAGTAGTACCAATAATATTATAAATACACAGTCACAAACCTCAACAATGTCTAACTCAATGCCGATAATAAATACTTCTTATCAGATACCGAAACCAATAACATCCTTCAAAAGCGGTAACACATTCACATTAAATCCTAATGGCATAAAAAGAAGGAAAAAAAACAGTCACTCTTCTAATGCTGCAGGTACTCACACAAATAGCCCAATGTATCTGCCATTAAACCTGAATGTGAATGACCTCTTCACTAATGGAAACGGCAACTCTGGGACTAAAGAGAGTGCTAATGCAACTAGTCAATCGACGACAAATACAAGTAAGAACGACAACGAGGTTATTGATGAAGATGGATATCAAGAGGATGATGACGACGAAGAAGATAATAACAATGAGATAATTTACGATGATGAAGATGAAGAAGTGGAGGACGTCGAAGAATATGATGAAGAAGATGACGAAAATGATTTTGAAGAAGATGAAGTAGACGAAGATATTGCAACATCAAAAGTAAATAAGAAAAACAAAAAGGGCATTAAAAAGATTATTAAAATTACTAAAAAAGCTGCAGATAAGTTGAAGAATGCTGCGAAGGAGAAATCTGAACAAGAAACGAGGGAATTAAATTACACTTTATTAAAAGCCCCAAACAATGTAAGGACAATATGGGATGAATATGTTTATGGAATTGATGGGAACCCGTCAATAAGAGGACTAGAAGAGAAATACGGGAATAAATGGAGACTCACTAAAAACAAGAAAACTTTTTCAAGACGTAAAAGATTATATAAGTTTATTCTGAACGGCATCGATAAAGGCAAGACAGCAGATGAGATGATAAAAGTGTTAGAAGAGAGAAGGTTGTATAAAGATGAAAATGGTGAGGTGAAAAGGCGGACAATTGGTTGGCTACAACAGAGTTTAACAGGGTTGTAATTTCACAGTGTGTAAAAGAACATACATATATTTTGCATTTGATGTTTTTTCTTCCCCATAAAAAATTAAATTTACATCCTTAAACCTCTCTACTATGTACAGCAATAGTAACTTCTTTATGCAGTGAATCCTTAATACCAAGTTTATTATGAGAGGAAAAGACGGAATATTATTTTCTACACGGAACGGAATGGTTGACACATTCCCCGGAGTCCTCGAGATCAAATTTGAAAAACATCAAATGACACCCTGCACTATGTTACTTACATTTTGCAGGGTTGCGTAATTTTAAAAGACAGGGGGTTGTTGAGAAGTTGATCCAAATATATAAATAGCAGAAAATAATTGTATCGTGTAGTTGGCAGTAAAACACTCGATTGATACAGTAAAATAGAATAATCAAAAATGGGATTTTTCGACAAGGTTATAGAGTTTGCAACTGAAAACAGTGATAGGGGAAGCAGAGAAAATAATAACTCTGGATCTTCTAATGATAGAAATGACGGTCCCAATTTTACTGGGAATGATAATAATTCCTCTGGATTTTCAAACAATAACAGTAACGATTCTGGTGACAACAGAAACAGAAACGACAATAATGATTTTCTATCAAAGGCTGAAAATCTAATCGGCCAAGAAAATGTTGGTAAAATCAAGAATAAAGTTGGTGAGAGTAGGTTTGAAAAGTTTGAAGAGACGGTGCGTGATAAGTTTTCTAAGACCTCTTTGAATGATGACAATAACCAAAATAAGCAATCCTCAAGCGACGAAGGCAAGGGTTACTATACAGGGTCAGCAGCTGAAAGAAATAACTCTTCATATGACAATGAATCGAGTCCAAACAAGTCTTCTTATGGCAATGATTCCTATGGCAACGATTCTAACAGAAACAAGTCTTCTTATGGCAATGATTCATACGGTAACGATTCTAACAGAAACAAGTCTTCATACGGGAATGATTCTTATGGCAACGATTCTAACAGAAACAAGTCTTCTTATGGCAGCGATTCCTATGGCAACGATTCTAGCAGAAACAAGTCTTCTTATGGCAGCGATTCTTATGGCAACGATTCTAACAGAAACAAGTCTTCTTATGGCAGCGATTCCTATGGCAACGATTCTAGCAGAAACAAGTCTTCATATGGCAGCGATTCCTATGGCAACGATTCTAACAGAAACAAGTCTTCTTATGGCAAAGATTCATACGGTAACGATTCTAACAGAAACAAGTCTTCATACGGGAATGATTCTTATGGCAACGATTCTAACAGAAACAAGTCTTCTTATGGCAGCGATTCCTATGGCAACGATTCTAGCAGAAACAAGTCTTCTTATGGCAGCGATTCCTATGGCAACGATTCTAACAAGAACAAGTCTTCTTATGGCAGCGATTCATACGGTAACGATTCTTATGGCAACGATTCTAACAGAAACAAGTCTTCTTATGGCAGCGATTCATACGGTAACGATTCTTATGGCAACGATTCTAACAAGAACAAGTCTTCTTATGGCAGCGATTCCTATGGCAACGATTCTAGCAGAAACAAGTCTTCATATGGCAGCGATTCCTATGGCAACGATTCTAACAGAAACAAGTCTTCTTATGGCAGCGATTCCTATGGCAACGATTCTAACAAGAACAAGTCTTCATATGGCAGCGATTCCTATGGCAACGATTCTAACAAGAACAAGTCTTCTTATGGCAGCGATTCATACGGTAACGATTCTTATGGCAACGATTCTAACAAGAACAAGTCTTCTTATGGCAGCGATTCATACGGTAACGATTCTTATGGCAACGATTCTAACAAGAACAACTCTTCTTATGGCAATAATTCATACGGTAACAATTCCTACGACAACGATTCTAGCAGAAACAAGTCTTCTTATGGTAATGATTCGTATGGCAACAACTCCAATAGAAACAGGTCTTCCTATGGCAATGATTCTTACGCTGATAATGATAGTAGTCGTCGTCACGACAATAGATCAGGCAGAGATTGGTGATTCTCAATTGAACAATATTCTGATGAAATTTCTAGGAACATGATATAACTAAATATATATTTACTTCTACGTATCAAAAAAGCTTCATACTATTTAAAACATCAGTAGCTTAAGAAGTACCACGGGTGCTATCTCCATTAGTACCCTCGCCCTGTAACTTCTTATATGCTTCATTATTTTGTTGCTTTCTTTGCTCTCTTTCCTCATCAGAAAGCTCTCTGTCTGGTTTCAATTTACTTAAATATGCACAGGCAACCTG
This sequence comes from Kazachstania africana CBS 2517, assembly GCF_000304475.1. Taxonomy (NCBI): domain Eukaryota; kingdom Fungi; phylum Ascomycota; class Saccharomycetes; order Saccharomycetales; family Saccharomycetaceae; genus Kazachstania; species Kazachstania africana. The sequence goes on from NC_018940.1 coordinate 1,417,481, forward strand.
AGCATCACCACTCAGCTTATCTTTAGCCTGAGCAAACATCATTTTGAAATCGTCTTTTTCACCACTCATACTTATATTCAGTTTTACATAGTTTGATTCGAGATAAAACTTGTTATATTAGAATTTGAACATTTACGCAACTAATAATTTTATGAAACTAAATATATAGTGCGAGTCAGTAATTGGTATATTATGAGTGGTTTATTCGTAAATCGATTAATTCGACGAACCGAAGACTGCTTCCAGCCACAGGCGATGAGGGGTACGCCTACCGTCCAACGTCATGTCCATCGGATAAAACATGTATACCTCATAGCCTCTGCTCCTATACCATTACGTTTGTCAATAGATCCATAACATCCCTGAAGTTCTGAAATAATCCGTCATGTTGCTGTTGCACCCACACGGATCAGTTGGTAAAAGGTGAATTTCCAGAATAAGGGCTTTCGGAGGCTGAACGTAGAGACTTCCCAAACCCACGTATTAAGGGTTCTACAATCGCATAGGGTTATCTCCCCCTGTTATCCGGACCATTTATTATGGATGTCTTGTCGTCATTAATGGTCAGTACGGCCGTCATGGATGGCTGTTCCAGTGGTATTTCAAGCCGATAATAAGGTATACTGGGTATGGCACTGCGGGAGACGTAACAACTGCAAACATCCTTTACAAGCAATGGAAGGGGATAATCGTCCTATCGGATTGTTGCCATTGCAGCCATAATATAGCTCATAGCCTTTGACATATATAAGAGGAGGAAATATGTTGTCTTGCATTGTAATGTCCTCTAATCTCCAATAACTCATCATAAAACTCAACCAAAATACAACAAAATACTTATTGCTTTGCTTTAGAGATGTCTAACCTAATTAACAAATTTGCTGATAAATTAACTACCAGTGGTAATGAAGAGCAACAACATGACAAGGACCCAAGAAAACAAAAAATGAAGGGCCAAGGCTTTTTCGAAGATGACAATGCCTACGGTGGTCAGAAGAATATGAACGACGAAGATGTTGACATGGATAGAGATACAGAAGTCAGACAACCAGCTGGCAGAGGTTTCGCCAATGACTGGAAAGCTACTTAGCTGAAATAGCATTTATTTCTCTTCGTTTTGTATTAATTTCATGCATACACCATGGTACTATCCAAAATCTCTATAATTCACATATATATATTTATGAAATACTTATGTTTTTAAAAATATTTTTAAATGCATTTGTGAGTCTTCACTACTCCTTGACTATGCCATCATCTCATCTATCAACTTTTCTGAATATGCCTTCTCGGTTCTTGCAATATTGCGCAGGTTTTCGTCAGATGGATTTCATAGAAAAAGTGAAAACTGAAAATTAAGTCTATAAAACTCTGCCATTTATCTTCTCAATCTACATATTAACTTGAAGTCTATTGATTGAATTTTCTCGTATCGGTGAGATATGAACAACAGAGAATCAATAACAAAGATATCTTTTCTTCTGAATGACAGAGATGTTAAACCAATAGGCAATAACACTGCAACTAGTACTTCATCTGTGAAAGGGAGTGCCCAAAATCACAAGACCTCTTTATTGAACCCTTCTGCAACTCCGTCATCTATTCTTCCAGACTCTGACAGTGGGGCTAATACTCCAACTCTTACGGCTTCAAAATCAAGTTCAAGTGAAAAGATTGCAGCAGATCACTTATCTTTCCCGCAGACAAGCAGGTTTCAAAGGGGCAATGACATATCTTCCAACTCATCTTCCAATCAATACTACAATCCTTACCTTTATACACAGAGTAAGTCGAGGGCAAGTGCTCCATTTGACCCATCTCAGATCGACTCCATCACGCTCTCTTATCCCGACAGAGAAATGCCAGTCAGAGTATATCATGAAAAAATCCGGACTGTATTATTATATTACGAGGGATTCTGTACCAACTTTTATCCTGAAGAAGCATGAAATATCAGATCCCATTCAATTTTACGAATCTGTAACAGATCTAGGAAAGAGATATGGTTGTATCAAATTGAAGTTTACTTCTGAAGAAAGTAATGCTGTGGATATGGTCACCAAATTGGACATCAATTTTGAAAAATTCTGGTTCAAAGCAAGAAAGCAGTATTTGAAACCATTGAAGAATGAAAATGCAAGAATACTGAAGTTTTATCGTAATTTATATCATTACTACACCAGCATAAAAAAATCTACAAATTTCATAAAGATTCCAAGCATAGATAAGAGAACATTAGATTTATATCGATTGCGCAAATGTGTACATCTTCGAGGTGGTTTCGATGCCGTTTGTCAAAAGAAACTTTGGGCTCAGATTGGTAGAGAATTGGGTTATTCTGGGAGAATAATGAGTTCTTTATCTACTTCTCTAAGATCGGCTTACGAGAAAGTCTTACTAGAATTTGATCTATACGAAGATTCTCACAATGATGGCAATGTTACCAATAATTTAGAACCCAAATCACCAGCAAATTTGACACCGCCATTAGAAGAACCAATAGCACATAATGAACTGAAAAGAAAAAGCTACGAACAAAACGATACACACTTCAAAAGACACAACTTGGGTAGGACGATTAGCACCCAACTCTCTTGTGAATTAGGAGGTATAGAAGACACATTTTTCAGGATCAGAGATGTCAAAAAGTCAAAAAAGTTTCCTACAAAATTTGAATCCCTTACAGAAGAAAGAATAGGCTACACTCAATCTAACAGAGCCACTCTTCCTTCTTATGATTTCAATTTTTGGGAGACAGGGCTGGAGATATATGATAATGATAAATTTGAAAGTAAAAGTTCCCCATTATATAACATTAAACAATATTACGAAAAAAGCCAAACAGTGTTTCAAAAAGTCAAAGAGGAATATCCTGACAAGTTTAGCGATTTGCTGGCAAGTGAGTCAAATCTCTCTTTGGAAAATTTTGAAGATCTATACTGGCAATTATTATCCAACCAAGATAACGACTTGGAAATAGATTCTGGCCTGGCTGTTTCATCGAGAATACATGGTGATGATTTAGCACTTCCTCCTTATCATGGTTTAAATGGTCACAACATGTTGAACAAGTGGAGATTGAAGGATCTCCCTCTAAATGAAAATTCATTAGCTAAATTCATGGACATAGATTTAGGTGGCCATACCATTAGTAGGTATGACATTGGCATGCTTTTTTCCATTCTCGGCTGGTCAGTGAATGATAATTTTGTTCCATCAATCAATTTCAACCATCTTGGTTCATCTAAAGTGTGGTACATAGTCTCTGAACCTGACATGGAAAAATTTGAAAATCTTTTAGATAAAAATTGCCAACAAAATCCTGAAATTCACAACGAAATATATGAAGAAGCGTTCGAAAGATCAGAATTTTTCAAATGTTACAAGGAAAATAGTTTTTACGGCGATGCTTCCATAAGTGATAATGTTGAGTTGAAGTCTTCCCATTCATTGAATAATTTGCAGTTGCATCCTGATATGATTCTCTCAAATGGGATAAAATTACGCAAGGTTATCCAGGAAGCAGGCTCTTTCATTTTTAAGTTCCCCAAATGTTACACAAGTAGCATAAGTAGTGGGTTTCACGTATCTGAAACCGCTCATTTCATGCCTAAATCGTGGTCACAATACGCGATTGATGGTACCAACTGGCTTGCACAAAATCGCATTTTACCCAGCATAGATCTGCATAAATTTCTCATGAACTTGTTGTTGTATTCTGAAGATCAAGACATAATAAATTACTGCGAGCGCTTTCTTCGCAATTATATACAAAACGAGTTACAAAATAGGATGAAGATAAAGAAGTTATTGAACAATATAGACATCATACACAATTGTTTGGATTTTACTTCCACCAGTTCATTAAAGAGTACTGGTTTTTCAAAAGTTGTACTATCGCATGACGCAGATATCATTAATCTTTCACTAGAGGAATTTTTCGATTTTTTCAAAGGCCAGTCTGATTTTTTGAATCCTGATCAAGTCCACATTTTTAATAAGCCATTATCTCTTTTCCAGATCTCTTTGCATGTCCGCTACGAAGACAAAATGTTACAAAATATATTGGATAGTGTTTATAATGCAAGGTTGCACGCTAATGTCCTTGCATTTTCATCCTCAGATGTGGCCAGCCGGTTGGAAAAATTAGTCAATTCCAAATATGAGGACCGAGCTATTCCTTTAGAAGTATTACAAAAAATGCTACAGGAAACTAATGCTAGAGATCCAGCGTACAAAGCTTTGAACGAACTTGTTCTAAAATCTCAACTTTTACGTAGAGACTGTCAAAACATACTCACCGTTTTGAAAAGGCTTCAAGATAATCATAAGCCCAATGTTCCGGTGATGAGTACCTTGCAAGTTGAATTGTTAGAAAAATCGCCCCTGAGCCTGCTTTCATACAAGCTCTTCTCTTGCATTAAAAAAGTGCAAGAATATCCAGTAACATTCGAAGAACTTCCCCGATTAGTCAAACTTCATAATGAAACCATTGAGCTCGAAAAAAAAATATATGGACTCAGGAATGCCTCCACGACTCTCGATGAGTTGCTGAAATTGTATGATATGTTGTTTTTCTTACCCATTATGGACGAGCCACAAAATGAACTGCTAATTCACATACATAAAAGCATATGGCTAAAACTTTTTGAGGATGTGTTCATCTCAGATGATCACAAATCCCCTTATAGTATAGACGAACTATATTCATTTTTTGATTTTGGAGTAAAGTATTGTGGAAGTTCCGAAATAGATAAATTAGAGATAGTCAGAAGTCGTATTATTATGATTCAAAATGTAGTCCAACGCGTTAAAAAGATTATGAGGAATGTCAAACTAAATGCAAAACTTTCAATATCTGATGTAAAAGAAGTTTCTTCTATAATTCAGACACAACACGTTCCAATCGATGAAAATGTAAAGAAGCTACTTGATGATATTTTGAATGGAGTAGAATCAATCAGAAGCAGTATGAACCCTTTATGGGACAAGTTATCCATCAATAGGCCGTTTATTGATGAGATTGATGATTTGATTAGGAAGAATTCAACGGATTATTTTAAACTCTCATCTAAATTCAATGGTTCCGAATCAGATAAAAGAATTTGTATTACTGAAGCAAGGGAGAATGATATGTTGACGAAGCAAGTGAAAACATGCAGATCCTGGATTTTCGATTTCAACAAAATTGTAAAGAAACATAAGCTTGACAAATTGCTACCTACGGTTTCAAGATGTCTGGACTTGGAAACAGATGCATGCATATCTTATGAGGACCCAAATACAATACAAACTTCATATTGTTTTTGTCGTCAAGGCGACGTTGGTACAATGGTAGAATGTGAACTATGCAAAGAATGGTACCATACCACATGTATTAACAAAGGGAATTGGTCTCTTCCGGACGATCCACGAAGTGCTTTTGTCTGTTCCATCTGCAATATCAACTTGAATACAGCCATTCCCCCTCAGAATAAGATAAACTTTGGTAATCTGAAAAGTATTGTTATTGATTCTTTAAAATTAGAGGTTATTCCTGAAAGAAAAATTCTACAAAACCTTTTTGAACTTTTCCACCTAGCATTGACATTCAGAAACGAATTGGAGACTGTCTTATTTGAAAATGGTGAGATCAATACAAAAAACTCACTTCACAAGATCAAGTTTTATATAAGAAAGGCAGAAGGCTCTTTCTGTGAGTTTATTGATCTGTTAGGCCCTCTAAAGAGATATTGCCACCACGTTGATAGAGAAAAGTTTGCTAACTTACAAAACAGTGGTTCCATCATCGTTACAGGCAATGAATGAATGAGCAAACACTGTAAACTTTTGTTTTTTTGCATTGTTTGCATGGGAAACATGTCAGGACAGTATTCAAGAGATACTTAAGTATACAGAATTGTGTAACTAAGATAAATCTATTATGTTTCATATGAAATCTTCCCTCTCTATAGCAACGAGCCAGCGAGCGTGTCGTCATCCCGTTGATATAGGTTACCGCGATCTTCACAAAAAAGACAAAAAAAAGGCTTAAACGACACGGAGAAATCGACGCAGGACAAAATCGGACCCTGCAGGATGTGAAAGAATAGGACGTAGATTGCAGTCCGCAAATACAGGAATTATATAGCTTAAAAAAATTAATTGATGACCGTGGCAATAATGCTCGAGCAATGTACTGGCTAATGGTGTTAGCACTTCTAACCTTGACGGTAGATTTCTTAGAAGGCCTTAAATTATCTCGAAAATGTTTTCTTGGATTTTTCTTTGAAAAGGCGCATTATCTCATCCCATCCGAAATCTTGATAATCGCTTTTTCAAGAGCCCAAGAATGGTAAAAATTTTCAACCTTCAGCAAACGATACATACTTGGGTCATCTTGGTGATACAAAGGGATATCGATAACTAACGGGGAGCATTTGTTTGATATAAAGTAGAACATTTCTCGTTTGACTATATTCAAAATTTAAGCTCGGCAATACAACGGGATAATCATGATTAACGTAGCTATTGGCAAATCATGTCCGGTATTGAGAACATGTATCCAGCGGTATTCTTTTAGGGTGGTAGTGGCAAGGGACCACTTCTGTGTTCATAGGAATCGCTCGTCAAGAAGTTATACTAGCTCAGATTTGGCATCAACGGAGTCGCGGGTTAATAAAGCCAACAATTCCAAAGTAAAGATCGAAAATATCGGAGCAAAGAACTTTCAGACATCAAATAAAGCAATCAATTTAGTAAATGGCAACAATTTTATTGCCCCACCACTAAAAGTTGAAGATGAATCATTTTTAAAATCTTTGATGCAAGGTGTATATTCTCACACACATAGCCATGACCAGGTACAGAATCAAAATCAAAATCATTCGCATTCTCATTCACATTCACATGGACCTAATCCTCTTCTAATACTAGATGCAGGAGAAATAAGAAAGAACGCTGGTGTTCGAATAACTTGGATAGGGTTAGGTGTCAACGTCGCCATAGCCATCGGAAAGTTTATAGGTGGTATAGTATTTCATTCGCAGGCTCTGTTTGCCGACTCCGTCCATGCAATGAGTGATATGGTGTCGGATTTTCTAACTTTATATTCTGTGCGCTTGGCAGCAGATAAGCCTACCCCAGATTATCCGTACGGTTATGGTAAGATTGAAACTGTGGGATCATTAGCAGTATCTACTATTTTAATGACAGCAGGCTTGTCCATTGGCTGGTCCTCTCTATGTGCTCTCGTTGGTCCTGTCTTACCACAGATAGTTATAGAAACTTTAAGCTCTTTCGGTGGACATTCACATGCGGAATCTCTCACACAGGACGTTACAAATATTAATGCTGCATGGATTGCTGCCGCTTCTATTGCTGCGAAAGAATGGATTTTCAAAGCTACGAAAAAAGTGGCCATTCAAACGAATTCAAATGTTTTAATGGCGAATGCTTGGCATCACCGCGTCGATTCTTTAACATCATTAGTGGCATTAATTACAATAAGTGGTGGATATTTGTTTAGTATGCAATCTTTAGATACATTTGGTGGTCTTCTAGTCTCAGTTCTTATCATCAAAGCAGGGCTTGAAGGTATGACTCTTTCTCTAAAGGAACTGGTTGATCAATCCATACCAAGCGATGATCCTAGACACTTAAAAATAGAGCATGTGTTGAAGGACGCTATAAGCAAAATTAATTCAACACAACACGGTGTACAAGCATATAGTTTACAGAATATGATGGTTCTTTCTTCTGGTCCAAACCTGAGAGCTCTCTCCAAGATTGAGGTACCATTCATTGACGATATTGATGCACGTCACACTATCAAAAATTTAGAAAATACAACGAGCTACCTACGAAAGGTTCTCTATAAGAACGTTCCAGAGGTTAAGAAATTACAAATTGAGTTCGTACAAGATAACTTTTATGCACCTAATGATACGATTCAAGCATCCGATTCATCTGATGAACAAAATGCTTTACCGACGAATAGACATACTCATTCGCATATGAAACATAGTTAAACTCGTCACATACTATCAGATGTGCAAAAATGGGGTGAAAAAAATATATATTTAACGACGTTGTAGTAAAGCCAGAACATTATTTATTGGCCTTCTCACTGATGGTCACATACATTGAATCGTAGTAATAAACTTTGATTTGATGATATTTATTTAATTTATTTTATACTTATTTATTTATTTATTATAGAAAAATATTAATACCATGAGATGCATAGTTCTCTATAAAAAACTATTTACCATAAATCCAGTCATTGAGTTTTTGTCTGTTTCTAGCAATTTCGAAAGCATAGAATTGGATTCTCACAACGAAGATAGCTGTATCTTGACCATATTCAGCATTGGCATCAGTTCGCAAAAGGGTACCAAAATTGTAATCTTCAACTTTTCCTTCGAATAACGTACAGTATTTTCTCCATCTATCTTTGGCTGCTGGAGTCTTCAATTCATCTTCGGTAAACTTCTTTATTCTTTCGACGTCTTTGTATTCTGGAAAGTGTTCGATAAAAAGACTGTAGATTTCATCGTCATATTTGGTTAGACGTAATTTGGAACCTTGCAACTTTATTAACAAGTTCCAATAAGTTTCTGCTTGTTCTACAGCAATAACAGCAAATTGTCTTTCAATATCTTCTAAATTATCAGCAGTTTCGGCATCAAAAGTATTCATAGACATCGTTTGCGTTTTCAATAGAGTTGATCTAGTATAGTTAGTGGTCTAATTAATATACCTAATGGCAATGCATATATATAAAGCTCATCGCATTGAAATATTCTCTCTTTTCAATCAAAAATTTCAGAAATTTCGAAAAGAAAAAGTAACAACAATCGTTAAAGACGATTTCGGAATTATATCGATTTAAGATGTTCCTGGAAATAAATACGGGATCTTATGTAATGAAAGTTGTATTATATAGGGCTTTTTTGATTGACCAGTGAGAGATCTCAGATTGTTTTGGTGTCATTCAACTGGGCCTTATTATTGCAATTGATTCGTTGGAGGAGAAAATTGCTTATTTTTTTTTCACAATTAGAGTGATATGTCAAAAATTAGCGCTGCATGCATAATTATAGGTGACGAAGTTCTCAACGGCAAGATCGTAGATACAAACTCTCGTTTCTTTGCCAAGCTCTGCTTCAGTCTTGGTATCAAATTAAGAGAGGTTGTTGTGATCGGTGATGACGAGTCACAGATCATAGAAACTGTACGTAGACTATGGAAACAACACCAGTTTATTGTCACAAGTGGTGGTATAGGTAGTACTCATGATGATATTACATATGAATGCCTGGCAAAAAGTTTCAATCTACCTGCTGAGTTGAATGAGGAATGTAAGAAAAGAATGCAAGAAAAATCTAACCCCGAAGGCAGGTTAAATGTGCAGCAATTAAAGGACTTTTATAAAATGGCTACGCTACCTGCAGGACATACAGTCAAAAATTATTATCCTTGTGATGATCTATGGGTTCCTGTCTGTTCTATCAAAGAGCAAGTATTTATTCTTCCCGGTATTCCACAATTATTTGAAAGATTGTTGGAGTGTATGCTTCCTGTAATTAAAAAAATCTTTGAAGTGAAAGAAAAGGATGCGGAATACATTAGATTTTTTGTGAAAACTACATTCACTGAGTCTCAAATTTCACATCAGTTGAGAATGTATCAGGATGAAGCTTCTAAGGTTTCTGCAGAAATTAAGATTGGCTCATACCCTCATTTTGGCTTGGGCTTCAATACTGTAAGTATATTGGGCGAAAAAAAAGACGAGGATTATCTGACCAAAATAAGAGACCGTGCCATCAAAGACCTGCAAGGGGAAGAATTGCCTGCTGAATTAGAAGACGCATTTTCTAATGAGAGGAAATAAACTTGTATACAGTTATATGCGCATAATGACTGCATCAAAAGAAACGGTCATGTTTAAAACTTCGAAAATTTTCAAAGATTTTATTATATATATATATTTTACATGGAGTTAGATAACCTTGAGAAAAAAATCTATCAACAAAAACAGGAATAGAGCTTTCAATTACCCGTTTAATCTTCTTCTTCATCGTCTGTATCAACAGGTTTTGGAGTTCCCTTTGGTGAGGACAACCAATCAATGTAACGTAAACGACGACGTTCGGCTTGAGCCTTCTTTTCATTTCTAGTGAGCTTCTTCTTTCTTTGTCTAACCTTGATGTTGGCTGGGGAGTCGTCATCATCGACAGATGGCGATATTCTTTGTTCGGCTTTAACACCAACAGCGTTGGCATTTCCACCATCTTCAAACCTACTTTGGTCGATTTGGCTGACACCTTTTTGAGTTAACTTACCATTCTCGACGATCCATTGTTCTGGGCATAAAGCACCGACAAATTCATTGTTATGGGAAATCATGACAACACCACCGGTCCAGTCACGAATAGCAACAGCTAAAGCACCTAAGGAATCTCTATCCAGATAATTAGTAGGTTCATCAAGAACTAATAAATGAGGATTATTCCACATAGCACCTGCGATAACGACTTTGACTAATTGACCACCTGATAAAGAACCTAATGGGGTATGGTTGGCAATTTCAGAATCCAGGCCAACATCTTCAAAATGTTTTGTAATTACCGATGGAACTAATTCACGATAACCAAGACCTTCTCTGGAGGCTTCGTGATCATCGAATTTTTGTACTAACTTTTCAAAACCGTGCTCAATCAGAAGCTCCCTTGGAACCCAGGAATTGTACTTCGGCTTCCAGTACTTCCATTTGACTTCATATTGGAAGGACTTTCTCAACTTTTGTCTTCCTACAAGAGCCTCGATAGCTCTTTTACCTCTTCCATCATCTACATCAATTTCTTTCTCCATCATTTCTTTTTCTTCTTCAGAAATCTTTCTTGACTCCTTTAATAAAACTTCACGATCATCACCGAATTGGTAACGCCATTGTAGATACTGGTTAGCAGTTTTTTCTTTATGTTCATTGACATGTTGTAAGGCATGTTGAGCAATATAACCAATACGTAAGTTTGGATGTTTTTCAACTTTACCTTCTTGAGGAACTAATTCACCAGTAAGCAACTTAATTAAAGTGGACTTACCTGCACCATTTGGACCTAATACAGCAACACGAGATGATAATGATAAAGCACACGAAGCATTTGATAATGATGGCTTTTCAGCACCAGGATAAGTAAATGTAACATCGGTGACCTTTGCTACAGCCCTAGATCTAGATTTAACACCAGTTAAGATACCTGGTGGTGGAAAATGCATTTGGGCATTGGAATCAGTAAGTGTATAGTAAGCCTTGGCTTCTGGTTTTTGTTCTACAAAATCAGCTAAATTACCCTTATAGTAAGCTAACTTCTTGTTTTCATAATGGATGATATCAGTACAAACAGCATCCAAGAATCCGGAGTCGTGAGAAACAATCAAAGAGGTAATGTCGGTATGTTCTAACAAATAGTCTTGCAACCATTTGACGTTTGCCACGTCTAAATGATTTGTAGGTTCATCCAATAACAAAATATCCGCTCTTTGTAGCATGGCTCTTGCCAGTTCTAGCTTCATCTTCCAACCACCAGATAAGGAACCAACGGTTTGGGCTCTTCTTTCATCGTCGAAGCCGACAGATTCTAGTGCCTTTGCTATTTCTTGGTGAGAGACGTCTTGTAATTGTTCATCTAACGCAATGAAATCGACCAAGTTCAAACTACCTTCTTCACCTTGCAACTTATGTTCAACAAAACAAGTCCGTAAGGTGTCCTTATCAGGGAAACCATCCAACTGACCATTGTTGATGGACCTCATCAAAGTAGATTTACCAGCACCATTTCTACCGCATAAACCGTAACGATGACCCTTCAATAAACGAAGAGTAGTTTTGTTAAGTAACATTCTGGACCCATAGGCTAACGAGAAATCAGTATTCACAATTTCGATACCCTCATCCTCGTCGTACTTGACCTTCTCTTGATGGAATATAACCCTTAAGCCTGCGATAAATTCGTTTTGGATTACTTCTCTATTTTCTTCACCAAGGATAGAAACTAAGAATGATTCTAATCTCTTCCAATCATTAACGTTGGCATCAACTGTTAATAACTTGCTCAAGCAGTCAAGAGATGTAGGATCATTGATGAAGTCCTTGAGAGAAAATTCAATTGAAGTATTAATTTTATTTAAATTGTTAATCAAAAACTCTCTACCTTCTTCATAAGTGATTCTACCAGAAAATTTATCCGAGCTTTCTAATCCATCACCATTTAAAACATTTAAAGCCTTTTGAGCTAACTCACGAACTTCGGGTAATGAAGCTGTGTTGACAACTTTTTGAACACCAGGTAATAATAATGGAATGAAACTTTCAATTTCGATACGGTTGTTAACCAGTCTAGTCAAATTTTCAATAACAATGACCGTTTGTCTCAATTGCTCTTGTGAGGAGGAGGATAGATTTAATGATCTGTTTAGAATTGGAACCAGTAAAGATAAAGCAGGTTCGGTAACTTCGGCAACAAAAGTGACACTTGATAAGGATTTAACAGAATCTGGTACCTTGGAAGGATCTTGTAAAGTGTCTACAATCAATTTATAACGAGGAGCCAAATCTAAATTATCTAAAATTGAGACGTAGTCTAATAAGGTCTTGTAACCATGTTTTGCTAATTCTGGTTTGAAATCAGTTGCAACATCAGTTAAAATGGGTACAACTTGGTTGAAAGTGAATTCCAGTAGATCGTTTGGAGAGTCTTCTCTGATTCTATCAACGATGTTCAAGGCTGCCATTTTAGATTGCCATTTGGCACCGGATGATAGATATGAAAGAATCCTTGGTAAGACGAAGCTAGTTAATGATTCAACTTGGAAAGCAATTAGTAAAGCGTCAATAGCATGTTGGGCAGCACGCTTGATTGTATTGTCCTTCTCTGCAACGCTATCTAAAGCGATGTCGAACAAAGGAAGAAGATAAGCTTCTTGTGGGCATTTATTGGTAAAGTTTGCGGCTAAATTGGAGATCAGCAACATTGCAGACTCTTTAACTAATGGAGGGTTTTTGGTTTTAGATAACTTGGCTAAAATACCTTCAACATCCCATTCCTTAATTTGCATTGCAGAATTTCCGTCCTTGTTGAATTCTTCAATAATCAATTTAATTTCCTTTTTACAGCCAGTAATATTCTGACAATCGGGTATCTTTGCAACGAGGTCTGAAATTGGACTCATTTTCAAGTCAGAAAATTTATAGTTTAATGAAGCTAAAGAAGTTGATGAAGCAGAAGGTGTAGGAGCAGGACTTTCATTTGGAGTGACTGCAGCCTGGGTATAGGTACTGGTTTGGCCATAAGACTGGTAGTTCTGGTACGCACCGCCTTTATTGTATTTTTGGTATGAACCACTTTGATTGTATGACTGGTAGTTTTGATGAGAACCACCTTGATTATATGACTGATAGTTTTGATAGGAACCACCTTGATTATAGGATTGATAGTTTTGTTGGGCACCATCTTGGTTGTGTGATTGGTTATTTTGATAAGAACTACCTTGGTTGTAATTCTTATGCGTTCTTTGTTGAGCGATATTGTTGCTTTTCTTGAAATACCCACCAAAAGGTGAGGCAACTAAATTTGGATCAGTTGGCTGATCATCCAAGAAAGAATCTAAGGTTTGAAACTTCTTAGGAGGCATCTTCAAATGAACTATTTATCTTTTTCTCGTATTCGACAGAATAAATAACTTCAAAACTGTAGTGAGGATGCTTTCTCTTTTCCTTATATGTAAAATTAGTAAAAGCAGGTGTACCAAGTATAGAAAATTTTTCATGTCAAATTATTCCGAAGTGATGAGCTTTGCTGCTTTTTGTAGATGCCCGTTACCCGTCTCCAAAAATTTTAGTATGGAAAAGGCAGCCTCTGCTGCAAGATGAAAAAAAGAAAGAAACTGGGAGATGGAAAAGCAGCAGGCGGTTGTGGGAGCAGGCGGGTTGTGCATTGACAATCAGTAGATCTGGTATTTGTGATAATACAGCATAAGTCTAGATGCTGCACGGTATACAACACTGGAACAGCAGGTTTATTTGAGTGGCAACAAACAATTTGCGGAAGCAGGTAGCGGTGGTCTAAAAGAAATACCTTTGAGAATGCCATACAAATACCTCCCAAAACTATAATGGCCCGCAGTTTAGCAGCGCTAATGTTCTATTTTGACAGCTAGAAGAGTTATTTTCATGTTTCCAGTATAGTTCGATATTTATTACGCCGTTGTCGTTTGGTTTTACATCTCAATTTTGGGAAATAGCCGCCAGAGATATTCTGTTTGACCGACAAGGATGGATTTTTCTTTGGCCCACGTGACAAACTAAATCATTTGCCTTTTTTTGGGTAGCCTTAACGCGAAACGCCTGAGGGATTCAATTTATTGGAAAAGGTAAACAGAGAAGACGCGTAAAAGAAAGGCGTACCTAGATCACGAAAAATTTTACTGAAAATGACTTCTGGCATAGACACGAGTTTTTTTGTTTGGCCCACTATATTTACATTAAATATAGGAAGCATCAGTTTGGTGTGGGCTGAAGATAATCTAGGTTGGATTTTTTTTTTCCTTTGATTCTTATTTATAAAGGAATTATTTCAATCCTACAAATTTCACAGTTACTTCTTTCCCGGTGAGAAGACTACCTAAAGCAAATACATCAAGAACTCCTAGATTGATAATGACTGCTGAAGCCTCTCGAATCACATTAAAGGTATTATACACTCTGGATGACGGTAGCAGTTACCTCGCACGTTCTAAGCAGCCCAGACAAGTCAGAGTTGCCAATATTTCAAACCCAATTGATTCAAATAAAACCATCAGAATAGGTGCAATTAGTATATCTTTGATTCTAAAAGAGATATTTCTAAACTCGCCTGAATTTATTGATCAAAATAATTCACAACATGATTATAATTTATATTATAGAGATATATGTGAAGTTGATGAACCGTTAGTGTCTCTTGGTTTGCTATCAAAGATAAAATCTAAATTTAAATTGACGCCAAATATGAATAATGATGAGGAGATGGAGGGATATAAGGAAGACGAAGACGAAGATATTGAAGATGAAGATAATGACGAATATATTGTCACAGGGAGAGTTTGTTCAAATTTTGCGGCATTACTGAGGAGGTCGTACAGTACGTCATCTAAAAGCAATAAAAATAGGTCAGATTCTGAAAGTAACTCGATAACGTCAGATACATTAGAAATTAAATTGAAATTTTCTAAAATTGTAAATTCTCACAGCATAACATCTGCTTTACCTAAGCTAGCACATCCACAGGAACAGCAAAAAAAGCATTATGCCACACCAACAATGATTACTAGTTCTGTACGCCCTACCAAAAAAAGGCAAACAAATCCAATGCCCGCACCAAGAGCCAAAAGAACGCAATCGTTACCTATTTGGAACTTAAAACAACAGCATCAACAACAAAATGCCATTGGTTTACCTAAAAATTCGATAGCACATAAAATTTATCTAGCGGATAGGCAGATGGAAACAAATGAGAAGCCCGTTCAATCTTTGCAATATGAAATCAATACTTTGCAAAATGATAACACAATACAGAAGATCAAAGTGGACGATTCTGTAAGTAAAAGATTCGATTTTATGTTAAACAAGAAGAGGACACCAAGTAATATCGGGTCATCTCCATTAAATGAGAAAGTTAATAGAAAGACTAATAAAGCTAAAAAATCCAAAACGACACATAAAAATAACAATCATATTAATAATTCTGATAATCATAAGACGCCGGTGATAGAAAACAATTCACTATTGAACGATTTGCTATTGTCGCAAAACAATCCAACTCCAGTTGATGATTCTGAAGCAGATAAGGAAAATGTACCACCATCACTTTCATCAAAGATGATGCCGCCTCCTCAAACGACGATGAACAAGGAAATCGACTTAAGTCTGCTGAACTTCAGTGATACATGGTTACAAGATTTTAGCAAGTTAACTACTCCCAGAGACATTATAGAAGATATGGATAAAACGTCACCCATCGACACATTATCAATGCCATTAATGGAACTAGAAAATCAAACTACCAATCCTAGAAATGTGTCTTGTCAAGAACAACTACGTAAACTACCATTACTTGCTAATGTAAACAATGCCTCCGGTGTGGAACCAAAAGATGGTGAAAATAGCTCCGAAGAGGGTAAACTAGGAGGCAAGCCCGGTACTAATTCTAATAATGGAGAAAGCTTAGCTGATGAGTATACAACAACACCAGAGATAGAAGGAGATGAAGAAGAAGAAAAGAAAGAGAATAGAATAATGCCGTCTTCACCTAGTATGATGTTTGAATATCACAGACACGATGATTTATTTTCATCATTTGTAGATGGATATGAGACGTCTAATACAGATCAATTTGCTAGTGATGAGATAAATAAGTGAAATGATTTCGTAACGTATTTGCATTAGAAGATATATAAGGGAGATAATATTATTAGAAACAGAGAAAAACTACATAAATTTTATGATGGAAATGAAATGTTCATGACTAATTACTTGGGTTGAAACTTTTGGAAGTGTATGGATTATATTTAAAGTTTTTATTGATGATCTGTTGTTGTTGTTGTTGTTGTTGTTGTTGAATAGGAGATAGATGACTTTGTTCGTTGCTGAACCTATTCTGTAACATTTTGTCAAATTGTTCGCATTTTTGCAACTCTGCACTTGACAGTAGGGATCTTGGACAATATAATACATCATCTTCAAACAATTTACTTATATCGTTCTTGTATTTTATTGGATTCAAGTCATATTCCAAAGTGTCCATGAAGCTCATCGATTCAATAGTACTATTACTCATTATACTATTACTACTAGAACTGGAACTAGAGTTACTTCTGGAGTTAAACCTCTCGAAGGCCTTAGATTCGTCTATTATTGGTGTAAAATTGAAGGGAGACGGATGCGAAGCGCCATCCATTGCTATTGCACTTTCGTTCAAATTACTATTCACACGACCCAGAGGAATTTGTCCCGCGGCATAGTTCATATTATTAGGAAACATTGCCTTTTAAAACACTGATTAGTTTTGAACACTGTTAGTTTTTTATTATTTGTACTAGGTTTCTTGCAAGTTTTGCAGATTATGCGATGACTACCCTAAGTAAACTGATTTTTTTTTCTTGTTTTCCTTCCTTCAAGGAATTAAATTTTGAAATGTTTATATAACGCATTCATTTTTACTCTGAAGTTCTATTTTACTTGCTCATAATAGATTTTGCTGAACTTTCTCAGCGATATTGTAAACTTTGGGGGAAAAGAAACGACTGGCAATCTAGCGAAAATCACGGGGTTGTTCCAGGAAAAGCTGTGGTGTATGGTTGCATTTTCGGAATTTGTGAGAAGAAGTTGTTCCGCAGTTTGTGTAACTCCGCCGTATTTCTTAGGAAAACGCGGCTGGAAACGGTTGAGCGTTGCGGTATGCACATGTCACTGTGTACGTAAGCGTGGGGCCTCTTTTTCAAAGCCTTTTGGTTGAAGAAAATTCCAAAGCCGAGAGAGGCGGGTAACGAAGTTAGTGTGGCAGCACTAAACCGAAAAGTGGCAGTTAGGATCGTTCTCTATGAAAGCTTGAGTTATAAGTGGTGGTAATAGATTGAATATATGAATAATATATGTGAGAGTGTAAAAAGCACATGGAGCAAGCAATTGGTATAGTGATACAGGGGGAGGGCGTTGAAGCGCAAATATGAGAAAAGATGTATCCAAAGTCTTGAAAGCAACTTCGAAATGAATATCTACTTTTTTTTGCGGTATAATAAAATTCTTAGATCTTGAATATTGACATCTCATCAAGTAATGTGTCCCACAAATTTGGAAGTGCATCTGACACACAAGACCGAATTAGTAGAAGGAAAATTAAGAGATGATATAATTCAAACTTAATCTGGCGTTGGCATCTTTATCTTCTTCTCCTTCGTCAGTGGCGTGGTTAATGTTTTCAGTAGCACTTTTACATGTCTTATCAGATGTTTTAATATGTTCAACCACCTTTTCAGGTCGTTTTGTCCTTCGCGCCTTACTGTCTTCTTTTTTTAGCTTGGAATTTTTTGTGATCTTTAAAACTTCAGCAGGCAAAGACGATATCTCACTACTTGATGTAATCTGTACAGGAAATGTCGTTATATCATGTGATGCTTGCATTAACCACGCAGGCGGTGGTGATAAAGGCATAGGACTATGGAATGGAAATTGATTGGTAGGAGGTGCTGGCTGTTGAGTATGCATGGGGTGTGTCACAATAGGAACCTGAGGCTGCATCGGCATTGGATACGGCTGTCCATGCATGTGATTTATAAAATTTTGATCGAATGTATTATGAAAATATTGTTGTTGTTGGACACTTAACGGGTATGCTTTTTGTCGTTGTGTCGGGTCAAAATTATAACTTATGTTTAATTTATTTGAATGCATATCACTTTGATCCAGTATAATGGGAGTATTATTAGTATCAGTGCTGTTACTATGAACGTGCCGAAGGTTATTTTGATCTTCCATAATTAGTTGATTATGACCATTTTGTAAATGAGCATTAGTAAAATATGACGGTGGATAATTTATTCTGGAATGTACGGTGTCTCTATGTTGTTTCAAGTTGTCCACTCTACTAAAGAATTTCAAACAGATATAGCATTGAAATGGTTTTTCGCCTGTATGCTTCCTAATATGTCTCACTAAATGTTCAGCCCTTGTGAACGCCATATTACAATCTTCGAAACCAGTGCATTTGAAAGTTTTCTTATTTACCCTGGACGATTTCTCTTTTTGAATTTCAGAATTATTCTTAGCTCTTTTTTGATCACCCATAACTAATTGGTTAATGTTGATTTGGGATTAGAAAAAGTTTATAGCAATAGTACTTGCAACAGAAGGGGGAAATATAATCACTAACTAGGAAGGTGACAACTTCTGGATCAATAATACTTTGACTAGTGTAATAGACCGTGCTTTCAAAAATGATGTTAAATCTATTTGAAAAAAAAATGTGCTGTCGATTTTATTAATATATTGAAGTCAGCAATTCTTCTTGTACTATATGACTTAATAGCGCAAAACTGACTTCAATACGCCAAGCCAAAATGAAGGGCCAGTACAAGTGAAAAAAATAAAATTAAATCAAAGTCTAAGTGACAATCTTGTTCTATATATTTTATTTTAGGAAACACGAATCTTAATATTTCAAATGATACCTATTTTAAAGGGCAATCTCAAAGGATTTTCACGAATATGAAGAAAAGCTTCCGATATCACTTTTAATTCTTAGAGTATTCTATTTTATCTAATTTTTTTAGTTTCTGGACAGTTACTTCATTTAATGTGAGTGATGTAGCATTAAAGTAAATTGAGGGGATAAAGATTAAGGTTAAATAAGATGAGTGAGAGCTCTAGAAGAAAGTGCTTCATACGTTTTTCAGTGTTTTTTTTGTGAATTTTTTTTTTTTTGATTTTTCTGACTTCTAGCCTCTCTGATGCACAACAAGAGTTGCTATAATTTACTTTTTCTTACATTTTGTCTGAAACGGTAGAGAGGAGCCAGGAAATTTCCATAATGCTCATGTCAATCTCAGGAGAAATGTAATAAGTATGTTTTGCGAAGTTAATAATTCGTATTGACTGCCTCTGGAAGTGAAATGTAGGCAGCAATTTTCTACGCCTATCCCATTTTCTAGACAACAGTGTAGGAAATAACGACTCTCGAAGACTTGAAACTTTAAAATTATAGGAATTTCGACTACTGAAATTTCTTTGTGTTCAATGTACGAAAAAAAATAATAAACTTTGATGAGGGAACAATAAGATTTGGAACCTTGATTTCATGGATAGTAAAGAAAGGAAATTTTTAATTTTCTTATTTTTTCGGTGTAAACAACTGGCCCCCGTGAAACTCTCATAGTTACGTAAGAATTTTCCTAGTGCGGATCTAAAACTCGGTATGCGACCCTTGCTACGAGGTTTTTTTATAGAGGAGGATTTGAATAAAATGAACCTGACAAATTTGCGGACACCGGTAGGAGACGCGCTTCCTCATCTGGCATACAGTCACCTAAAAGGAATGGCATAGAGAGAGAGCTTTGTATGAGAGTCTTGAGAATCTCGAAGGCACGTTGAACCAACCAAACATTCTCAAATTGCAGTTGCATTTCCATATTAGGCACGTGTAAATTTTAGTAAATGGATTGCATAGCGTACCTTCCCATCTACTGTATTTAATAGGCTATGATCAAGCAGTTATCTCTACAGTTCTTATCTTATGTATCGTGTGATATGATCGCTAGAAGTGCTAGGTACTGCCTGTACCTCACGCGAAGTAAGCGACCATGCCACACTTTCTTGAGTAGAAATTCATATACCGGAATTTTTAAGCTTTCGTTCTTATCTAACAAAAAAAATCACAGCTTTCATTCTGGATCATTTCCTTTGTTCCTAGATGAGCTCTATAATGTTCCTTAGAAGTACCGTAATTATGTAGGCGAACAATGACTAGATATATGGAATATGCTCGATACCTTTAGTTTACCATGACCTATTCAAACGGGCCAGCTTCATTTAATCCAGTTCAACTGGTACATAAGTGAATAGCATTTTACTTGAAGAACTATAGTATAAAAAAAGTGGAGAAATTAGCGTGAATCTCAATCCAAGGTTAGTAGCGGAAAAATTATTGAATTGATGATGTGTGTTTTATGGTTTTAAATTCCAAGAGAAACCAACCCACATTCCCAACCTTAATTTTTTCCCTCGCCTTTTTTATTTCCCCTACTGAATGTACTACTCTTAATCCTCGCTCTCCTCCGTCTGCACTTGTTTAAGCAAGTTTAGGAAAAATCCTTCAAAGAAGAATGGATCAGTTTCAATTATTGTTGCAAAGATTGAAATTGAACCATCATCTTCACTCATTTTCAGAAGATCGCTTTGACCCTCGTATGTCATTTTAAAGTAGCTAGTTTACCATCTTGTATAATTCTATATTCTAGGAATATCCAAATATATTCTTTAATCGGCCTATACTCCCCCGAAATAGTGTATCACCGTTGTAGCAAACAGTATTTGCGACATCCTATTTCCCACAAAGGAAACAGAAGAAAATCTATTGTTAAATTTTCTCGGGCTTAACCAAAACCAAGTTCTTACTATCTTCCACTAGATTCGCTGTACTTTGCGTACTTTGGTCCTGGAAGGGACAATTGTTTTTTGTAAGTTTCTGACATAAGCAAGCAAAATCCTGTAAATGAAAGAGGTACAAGAAGTCCTTGATATTTTCTTTCAAGGTACACTCAACCCGATTTGTACATAAAGTGATACGGCAGTAGGTAATCATGTGAAGACTTTAATCTTTGATGAAGTGATTTTCGGCGGACTTCACGTCAAAAAAAAAGAATAAACCATGAAAATCAGAAAGATCTATAGCCCATTTTCAGCATATAAGTTTTGTAATAATTAAACTAGCTAGTTCAGTTCAACGTAGTCTAGAATTATGACCATAGATGGCATTCAATTCCAGCAAGTCGCGATCACCTTTATCAAAAGGTAAAAGAAGTCTTGCAGTAGACGGCCTCTTTGCCTTGATGGGGCTCTATTCCCCGGAGAACAAAAACCTCCTCTTTTATACTCAAACGTGGAAGTTCATATGCTCAGTTGTCTCCTTGACAGAGCCCGCACGCACATTTTCCCTCGCGGAGTACACCGAATAGTTTATTTAGTGACGTATAATAATGTAATGATAGTTCGATCTGCGCGCGTACTCTCTGAAAACTTTAAAGTTTTTCTTTGATTTTTCTTTGTGATCGTAAAAATAATATTAAAACTTTCCTAGAACTGCTGTACCGTAGTACATCGAACTCCTCTCAAATGCGTAAAAAATGTCGTACTCCTGTCGCTCCCATTAAAAATGAATCATCCTAGCATTTATCTGTCACTTTTTCTCCGGAAAAGATAAAATGTTCACTTGCTTCTTGAATGGATGAGGTTTCGCATTAGTTCTTCACGATTTACAAACTATATGGGAAACTGTTCTTTTTGAAATCTACTAGCCAGCAATCACAGTATTGAGTCGGTAAAGTGAAACTTCGCCAAGAAACTAGGTTACGCTTGACTTGAGAATCACTATACTTTCTGGTCATTTTATTAATGGTTCCGTGTATAAATTATTGTTATCCTAGAAATATTTACGCAGAATTGTGTCTTAATTGTTTTGCGTCAGCAATTAATGAAAGCGAATGTCATAAATGAAATGAGCTCAGTCTATGTTCAAGTCTTGTGCCACAAGGAACTATGAGTGTAATGAGAGCTTTTTAGTACTCGAATAGATGATCGGACCAAAATGTAAAATACCTGATCACAATGTTCCACATTTCCTTTTCAGAAACCTGCAACAAATCTGTTATTCAATTCCTGTTACTTTCTATTCTTGGAAGTCTCGTTCCTTGTGCAGTAGAAAGATAACAATTTCTTAGCTGAATCTTGCGAGAAGCTTTTTTGGTATGACTGGGTAAATCGCATTTATATAAACCTTGATTTTAATGATCGATGAAG
Organism: Kazachstania africana CBS 2517; assembly: GCF_000304475.1. NCBI lineage: Eukaryota > Fungi > Ascomycota > Saccharomycetes > Saccharomycetales > Saccharomycetaceae > Kazachstania > Kazachstania africana. The sequence continues at coordinate 1,440,072 of NC_018940.1, forward strand.
AGTATTATTTGGACTCCATTTAGGAAATAGAGAAAGCAGCCCTAAAAGAGTCAGTCTCACATTGAGATATGAACTGAGGTTTGATTTGCGTCTACGCAGGGTTATAATTTTATTGAGAATTTCGAAAGTGCTGGAGCAATTTACTTAATAATCGAACTAATATGTTAGTCCATCATTGCGTGTAATACTGTAAGACGTAGCTACTCGATTTTTTAACTACTGCATTTCGTTCCAGTTTATACAATATATTTAGTTGTAAGTCTACAAAATCTAGAACGACTTAATTTTTATATTTTGTTCTTTAAAATACGGCAATTTGATTAAAATATTAGAATGGCATCTAAAATAGGACCCTCCTGTATGACCCTCCTGTATGAAACTCATTTACAACTTTTTCTTAAGAACACCTTTTGGTATTCTCTAATGAGGTACAATTGTCATATACCCCAATACTTTCTGTATACTACTTTTTTACAAAGATCCGATTAATACAAAAAAGCCTGATCCTACGTATACTCACCAAGGACTACTGACTTAGAAACACTACGCACTCTCTCCTGAAATATTACCTTTTTTGAGGTGTCGTTTGCATAACTCCTTGAGGGGTTTCAATAGCCGTATCATGAATTTTTGTTGGGGAACATCCTGTCAGACAGGACCCTCTGTCTAAACATGTTCTATGATAATGTAACTAAACATCAAGGAACATGTACAAATGGAACGTCATTTTTCCATGAAATTCCACATACCCTGCCCTACCATGTTTACATTTGCTGTTCGAAATAAGAGTGAGATAGGATTTCTGTAAATTGCCGATCAATGGGTAATCTTAGAAGCCCGATTAAACACGTAGCCGGTTAATAAAAATCTAGAAAAACTCGAAGGAATTAAAACGGTACGAAGCTTCAATCATTTCTGTATAACTATCCACAATATTAGAGCCTCTCTTTGATTTATTCCGAATTCCAACCTTATTGACGAACCACATAAAGCATTCCATATAAAGGCATTTGATTCCATTTTCTATCCAAGTTTGCTTTGTTCTTTTCTCTAATTTTGATTCAGCTGTTTTATTTTTAGACAAAAAAAAAAACATAAAGAAATTTCTTGAAGATCAAGATCAAATTCAAATACTCATCATACACCCCAGACCATCTATAAAAATCTTTACTATATTGTTATATTGAACTATGGCTACTCCAAAAGTTACGAAAAGTTTCCAAAATTGCGCGGAATCAGAAGTCGCAGCGTACAACGATTGTCCCAGTTTCTTATTTCAGGTTGGAAAATCAAAATCTTCGAGAAGACATAAAATAACTACCAAAGTTCGTGATGTATCTGGCAATACAATGATGCCGTCGGCACCTCCACCTCCTCATTCTGGTCGCTTTGATAAAAAAACTGTCAAATCCTCAAATAGTGAAGCTACTCATTGCTACAGCAAGGAACAAGTATTGGCTAAAATAAGCACGTTACTTGAAAAGGAATCCAGCCTATCAGCCAAAGAATTGGAGTTTTATAGGCTGAAAGTGGAAAATAATGTTGCAAACAGTTTGGAGTCCAACGATGCCTTGCATATTTTCAGCCAGTTCTTCAACGAAATGCATGATAAGAACAATGCTAAAAACCTACTAGTGAGTTGGATAATTTCTGATACAACCATTAGTACGTGGTGTCCTGCTCTCCTCAAGATCTACGAAAATGCCTTCATCTGAACTGGTTTGAATTACACTATTCTCCCAGTATAATAATACCCATATATAACCTAAATATAATCGAACATTTATTCTAATTAAGTATCCTTTTTACCACATTAGCCACTATGCACTTTACTAGTCACTCTGAATCTTGGATTTTCTGCCCTTTCTTCAATCATCAGAGTTACTTATCTGAAACTTTAGAGCATCGCCTCATCGCGCACATTCATATTTTTGATTTTAAAGTGAAAGAATTGTAAGATTTACTAGCAAAACTCTGAAAGAGATATCATATCAATAATTGGATTTACTTATGGTGCAATCAAATGAAGTTAAGAGGTTACTAAAGAAAGCTCCTTCTTTTGTGAAGGATACCCCATTGGATAGGTTTTTTGAAAGACTCGATGGGGAATTTTTTTCTAAAATAACACACTTTCAGAAACTGGACAATTATAACGTTACACTATACGAGTACCTTGGACTTGAAGATAATAAGCAGTTTGTTATAAAATTATGTTCTTATATTGATGAATTACACAAGCTCGTTTTGAAAAACCAAGACATTATTAGAGAAAAGAGTAGCGATTTGTTACCAATTTCTTTGCATGATCTGCAATACGTAGACGGTTTGTTGAATTTGATCATAGTCCATGGCTTTGATGCAAATATACAAGATACTATCAGGATTCCCTTAGAAGGCAAGAATTTAGCCAACTTCAAAAATACAGACAGAAAATATGTCATTCCCCCGAACCATGAAAGAAATACTCAGACCCTATCAATGGTTACCTGTTTGTTCTACGACCAATTAGTCCAATCAAAAAAGATCAATTCCTCTGACTACTTCAGGTCTATTTTATTAAAGGGCTCCATGTATACGAATACATACATCGGATTATTAGCACTATTTATCGAATCACACAGTGACACGGATCGTGAAAGACTTGAAAAGCTAGAATCCATTCAAGAAACATACACCTTATTTTCGATTTATACACTCCTTACGCAGACAATAACGCTGAAGGAGGCAAAAGATTATATTTTAGAAAAATTAACCACTTTGACGATACGAAGAGAATCTGATGGGCTGTTAAGTCTAGTTGATTTTATTCTAGGTGTAAGAGAGGATGAGCAAGTAGACCCGGAGAAAATTAACCGAGTGCACCAAATTATTATGTCAAGGCCGAGTAGCATACCAAATCAAGTGTACCTTTCTAAGCTATTCAATCAAATATACGACTGTCTTACTTACGTTAATAGACCATTATTGATCAATGTATTGAATGGAATGGTAACTGCCTTCTTCCTTAGGAACAAAAAGATTGTGAAAGATTTTCTTTTCAGACGGATTTACGAAACCCTTTTCAATGTTCCATTGAAGAATCATTCGTGTAAGTCATTGAATGATAACATCAACATTTTAATTTCACTCTCTAAAAATTCCTCCATTGAGGTTATCTGTGAATTAGTCGCCGGATTAGATGAACAGCAATTCTGCTTGAATCTATGGATATATTCTCTATTTCTGAAAAAGGAGCAGAAAATAGATCCTCTCTATGCCAATAAGTTGAAAAAGGACAATGGTACCCCCTACTTTGAAGTCGTTCTATCTTTATTAAAGACATTCATTGTTTTAACGGAAAAGTATGATATTCTGAAATATCTAAGTTCAAATCTCCTAAACTATGATCATGAAGAATGGGAGTATCGTATTGAACTGGAGACGCAACTGCCCTATATTGCCATAAAAGAAGGATCTGATATTGATGTCAGATTTGAAGAAAACCAAGCTAACAAACTGGCGCAGATTTCTGGCATGTTTAAGGATATTGACATATCCGTTAATCTATTTGTTAACTTACTTCATTTGTTAAATAAGGAAGATACTGTACGGACTATGTTTCTTTTCCTTCTCAGAAGATGGACAGACTCACGGCTTGAAAAGGAGACTCCAACGGTGAAGAATGTGACTACATCTAATAACATCTTTTTAATCATTGATCTGAAGCTTTTGGAGAGCTTAAATAAGGAATTCAAATCAGATATCATTAAAAGACCATCTGATATTTTAGGGTTGTTACACGAACTTATTCCCTTCGTAACGCAGAAAGATGGCGATGGACAATTGCAGTCAGATGACGAGGATTCAGACGATGAAGATGCTGATGTGGATGCAACTGAAGATATTGTTCCTGTTCACTTCTTAATTGATCTATTAAACGCAGTATTGGAAGGATGCTCTGACAAGGATCTGTTACAGGAGAAAAAAGTGCTGACATCTATCTCAGGAAGATTACTCAATCACTCTACTGAATTTGAGAGTTTTAAAGAGGTTGGGCAGAAAATCGATAAGATACTAAGAAATGAAGATTCCTTTCATTCTGACAAAGTGGATAACCATGCAGAATCCATAAATCAAGACATTTTAGACAAGGCTCTCGTTGATTTGAGTGACCCATTGGCGCCAATAAAAGCTAGTGGACTGAGAGAGTTGCGTACATTAGTTGAAAAGAAATCTTCTGTGATTTCTTTGGACAGAGTTGTAATTTTACATTTAGAATATTTAAAACATCCTGATCCTTATATTTATTTGAATTCTATCAAAGGGTTAACGGCGCTATGTGAAATTAATGGTAAAACAGTTTTAAGCAAATTGATTGAAGTTTACGGAGACACGAAGAAGAATAAATTGGATACCATTTTAAGAGTAGGTGAAGTGTTTATTAGTTACATACAAATCGAGAACGAGTTATTCCAGGGAACCAATGCCAATTTAATCATAGATGCATGCATTGAAAAAATTAGACAAAAGGGCAAATTGGATAACAGACTTCGTATGTCAGCTATGTCGATTTTAGGTGTATGCTTACAAGTTAATGCAAAGGGGATTGAATCAAGGATTACGGAAATGTTGGACTGTGTTTTTGGGATCCTACAGTTGGAGACATCTACTAGTAGTGGTAGCAGCAGTAGTAGTAGTAGTGGCGATAGAGACGACTCCTTCATAATGAGAAGAAGTGCCATCCATCTTATCCACGATTTGATGTACAACTCTGGTTTATCATTATTACCCAAAGAGTACAATAAGGAAAAACTAGACAATCTATTAGCCTATGCTCGCGAAAAGGAATCGGACTACTTGGTATGTGAGCAAATTGACGAAGTTCTAGAGATATTACAAGATCTGGAAATCAGAGAAATGGAAGAAATGGATTAAAACATCCGTCTGTTCATCTTCTAGAAACTTCTTTACGTCGTCTCAGTCCTATAAATTTGATCAAGAACAGCACTACAATTGACGCATAATCAGGAATACCAAAATACCATGCCATCAAGGGGGATTTTCACATATCCCAAGCTGCTAAACCATCATTTTACTTAGCGGATTTCTTTAGGAAATTGTTTTTTTTTTTTTTTTTCTATTCTAGAACGTCAAAGAACTTTTTTCAGCGAATGAATTTTTTCTTTGTTCTTCCATGTTCCGCCGAAGTCAAGAGGAATATATAAACCACATAATTTTCAAATATGTCAATTACCGTTGCATATCTTGAATGTATAAGATAACATCAATTCATCTATAGATTTCATTTTTCAACTCTTTTCTTTGTCATCTAAACGGAACTAGTTAAAATCACAGCAAAATGTCCTCCGAAACTTTTGAATTTCAAGCTGAGATCACTCAATTAATGAGTTTGATCATTAATACTGTCTACTCCAACAAAGAAATTTTCTTAAGAGAATTAGTTTCTAACGCTTCTGATGCTTTAGACAAAATCAGATACCAATCTTTATCTGATCCAAAGGTCTTAGAAACCGAACCAGAATTATTCATTAGACTAACTCCAAAACCAGAAGAAAAAGTTCTTGAAATCAGAGATTCCGGTATTGGTATGACCAAAGCTGAATTAATCAATAACTTAGGTACCATTGCTAAGTCTGGTACCAAAGCTTTCATGGAAGCCTTATCTGCTGGTGCCGATGTTTCTATGATTGGTCAATTCGGTGTTGGTTTCTACTCTTTATTCTTAGTCGCTGACAAGGTTCAAGTTATCTCTAAGCACAATGACGACGAACAATACATCTGGGAATCTAATGCTGGTGGTTCTTTCACTGTCACTTTAGATGAAACCAACGAAAAGATCGGTAGAGGTACCGTTTTAAGATTATTCTTAAAGGATGATCAATTAGAATACTTGGAGGAAAAGAAAATTAAGGAAGTCATTAAAAGACACTCTGAGTTCGTTGCTTACCCAATCCAATTACTAGTCACCAAGGAAGTCGAAAAGGAAGTTCCAGCTACTGAAGAAGGTGAAGAAAAGAAGGAAGACGAAGAGGATGACAAGAAGCCAAAATTAGAAGAAGTCGATGAAGAAGGTGAAGAAAAGAAACCAGAAACTAAGAAGATCAAAGAAGAAGTTAAAGAATTAGAAGAATTAAACAAGACTAAACCATTATGGACTAGAAACCCATCCGAAATCTCCCAAGACGAATACAATGCATTCTACAAATCCATTTCTAACGACTGGGAAGATCCATTATACGTTAAACATTTCTCTGTTGAAGGTCAATTGGAATTCAGAGCTATCTTATTCATTCCAAAGAGAGCTCCATTTGACTTATTCGAATCTAAGAAGAAGAAAAACAATATTAAATTATACGTTCGTCGTGTCTTCATCACTGATGAAGCTGAAGATTTAATTCCAGAATGGTTAAGTTTCGTCAGAGGTGTCGTCGACTCTGAAGATTTACCATTAAACTTATCAAGAGAAATGTTACAACAAAACAAAATCATGAAGGTCATCAAGAAGAACATCGTCAAGAAGTTAATTGAATCCTTCAATGAAATCGCGGAAGACTCTGAACAATTTGAGAAATTCTACTCTGCCTTCGCCAAGAACATCAAGTTAGGTATTCACGAAGATACTCAAAACAGAGCTGCTTTAGCTAAACTATTACGTTACAACTCCACTAAGGCCACCGATGAAGTTACCTCATTAAGTGACTACGTTACCAGAATGCCAGAACACCAAAAGAACATCTACTACATTACTGGTGAATCTATGAAGGCTGTTGAAAAGTCTCCATTCTTAGATGCATTAAAGGCTAAGGACTTCGAAGTCTTATTTTTGGTCGACCCAATTGATGAATACGCCTTCACTCAAATGAAGGAATTTGATGGTAAGACTTTAGTTGACATCACCAAGGATTTCGAATTAGAAGAAACTGAAGAAGAAAAGGCTGAAAGAGAAAATGAAATTAAGGAATTTGAACCATTAACTACTGCCTTAAAGGAAATCTTGGGCGAACAAGTCGAAAAGGTTGTGGTCTCCTACAAATTAGTTGATGCTCCAGCCGCTATCAGAACTGGTCAATTCGGTTGGTCGGCTAACATGGAAAGAATCATGAAGGCTCAAGCTTTGAGAGATTCTTCTATGTCTGCTTACATGTCCTCTAAGAAGACCTTCGAAATCTCTCCAAAATCTCCTATTATCAAGGAATTAAAGAAAAGAGTGGATGAAGGTGGCGCCCAAGATAAGACTGTAAAGGATTTAACTGCCTTATTATTCGAAACTGCTTTATTGACATCCGGTTTCACTTTAGAAGAACCAACCTCTTTCGCTTCTAGAATCAACAGATTAATCTCTCTAGGTTTAAACATTGACGAAGAGGAAGAAGAAGCCGCTGCTCCAGAAGCTGCTGCTGAAGCTCCAATCGAAGAAGTTCCAGCTGACACCGAAATGGAAGAAGTTGATTAAACAATCGAATGCATAAAGAAAAATAATTTACCCCATATATAATGTTTATAAATTAAGCTTTTAAAAATTCTGTAAAAATTAAAAATATCAAATTAAGATCGCCCACTGTTACCATATCTTTATCTACAAACTTTACTTTGGAGATTGGATAATTGAACTTTCCTCATTCTTTGACAGCTTGTTCGACCACTAATGTTAACTCTCTAAGTTCCTTTAATCTGACCCGAATAAAATGAATGTGGACCAGCTTGTATACAAATGCGAGTAAGACACACCCACTAAAATTAAATATCATTTTGTATTCATCATGACTTGCTTCTAAATTCAAACTAATGCCCGTTTTCCCTTGTAACCATACGATCAAATCATATATATGACTCCCAGCAAAATTCCCCAAGAAAGGCCATATCATCGATCTGAAAAGCTGATTATAACCTTCAGATTGTGTAAAATAATTATACCACTCTTCAGTGGAGCCAAATAATAATGATCCAAGTGATTTGAAATCGGCACTTTCATACATTGATTTGATGAACCTTTTGAAAAGGAATGGATTCAAAAAATTGTCGAATAGCCAGATTAAGACCTTGCTTGAAAGTAGGCAAGCGGACATAATATTTGTCTTTACTTTGCCATTGTAAGCTTTCACTCTGAGAGAAAGAATGATAGGATATATCCAATGCAGTTCATTTATAAATGTATTGTTTGGAGTTATTAATGATGCTAGAAAGAATGGAAAACCATATACAATGAATTTATTGTAAGTGGAAATGCTATGCAACCCATTGGCAGTCTCAGAAAACACATCCAGAGCTCTAGTAGTACTTATGTTTAATAATATTTTTAGGAAACTCTCTGGAAATATCACTCGAAGTTGATGTAGGCCCAGCTTAAAGAATAATTTTCTTGGATTCAGAATAGTACCAGCGGTTAACACTACTCCAAAGACATTTTGTATAATCATGTCAATTTTGTATGCTATCGACAAAGAGAGTGATTCCTGTATAAATGCCGTACTTGCTGGTATGAAGTCTCTTTTTCTACATTGTGGACATTTCTTACTCTTTGGAAGCTCCAATAGGATATCCTGGGCATTTTCGATACTTTGAAGGTATGTTCCGAATAGAGTACCTTGTGGATATAAAAATACTGTGTTCAATAATCTGTAGTAAGGCTTTGTTAACAATTTAATTGGCAAAGGAAATAAATTCCATATATGCTTGTTAACTTGAAAACTTCGATGCTTATCGATGATCCTGAGCAAACATTCTTTCCTAACATCGATAAGAGCATTGTCTGATGAACGACCTGGCACTACTCTCTGAATAAAAATTTTGTCCATTGAATTGTAAAACCATTTCAAATAACATGCTTTATGAATTTGCAAATTACAACCACAACTATGGGAGATCCAACTAAACTCTGTTTCCTTGGTTATTTCCTCCTCTTCCAAACAAACCCAACAAATATATGTCCTAGTAGTGCGCCTCACGCTATTAAAAAACATGATATACACGTGTGGTACTTGTATGACCAGTCTCTTTAAAGCTGATTATCAAATTTTTTTCTATGTAAGCAAGCGTTTTTGATCTGTCGATTAAGGGAATCAACTCTTCGAAGTTGAAATTTTAAAAGGCGTATGAGCCCATTTACACATAATTTATATGTATATATATACAGGATTGATGCTTTGGATTTTCACAATTCTTGTAGTAGATGCTTTCTTAAGATGTTTCTTTTGATATTTTTCTGCAGAAGTGTCGGATCTTCAATCCCATGTTTCTTGAGATAGTCGATCGCTTTATTGTCATCATTCATGAATTCGTCCAATTTTTCATGCAGTGAATCAATTTTGGAACGTTGTTGGGTTAGCTTCTCTTGTAAATCAGAAACATTCAGCTTTAATATCTCTTTCAACGTATCCTGAGAGAATTCAGTGATCCCATATCTTTTCTTGATCTCTTCCAATTCTTCAACAGATTGCCCCTTCGAGAGCGCATTTTGGATCATACGAACATCTTTCAGAAGAATACTATTGTCTTGTGCTTCAGTATGAGACCTCCTTTCTAAGAATTGCTGTGTCTTCAAGGCCTCTTCTTTGGCGACGTCCGATTTAACCTGATATTGATATTGTGCGAACTGTTGTCCCTTGTTCCTCAGGATCTCAGCAATTGAAAAGAACTTCCTCTTCGAAATTGGCCTGGTCGCTTCAATACGAACCAAATCACCCTCTCTTGACACTTCACCTTCATCATGTACTAAATAATCCTTTCTATGAAACAATTCTTTGTTAATCTTCTTATTGAACAGTTTAGACTCTACACGCACTTTGACCGTCTTTTGCATTTTCCCCTGGGATACAACCATCCCAATCAGATTTTGACGAGCCATAGTACCATGAGTATATATGCTCCCGTTGCTTAAAACTGGCAAATCTCAAAGAATCAACCAAAGTTCTGTGTTTTTCTACTGTTCGCTACCGGGAAGGACTTGCTTGATATCGAGAAATCTCTATATTAACTGAACAAGATGCAATAAGAAATAGCAGTATTAATTGGATGGAAAGCCGAGCTTAGCAGTTTTCTAATTACATAGATTTCTTAATTGGAAGAGAAAACTTCATGTACTCTTCAAGGGAGGGCGTGTTCCGGCTTATTACTCGGTATGGAAAGCCACAATCAGAGATAGACCATGAGAGACGTGTGTAAAGTTGAGTGCGTTAGCGTATAGATAATATAGATATTCAGCCAAGAGTATGTCCGTACTCGCTGTAGTTCTCTTCCACAATCTTCCCGATAAGAGCTTTTATGCATCAAATGGTCCTATCCTTGACTCTTATTTTGGGGAAGAAGTCCGAGGAACCTGATCTTACGCAATCCCATCTTGGAAGAATAGAATTGCGGAACAACTTGTTATAGATTAGATAAGGAGAGAATAGTGCTTCTTTCAGATACTTTTGGAGTATAGTGTCTACTTATAAAAGTGTAGTTTAAAATTCCTTTTTCTCCCTCAGCTTTGGTAGGAACTTGAAATAGCAGTACTACATTGGTAAGTATCACAGCATATGCCTGTTTCAAACAGAGTCTATTGGGCCAGCTTAGGTAAAGCTATAGATTCAATCCCATGGTGCCTCTATAGAAAAAGTCCCATTGGTACAAACAACAATATAATACGTTTTTCTTCCACTAATATTAGTTCACAGAAATTTGGAGAACTCTATGAGAACCAAAAAAGTGATCTAGATAGGCCATTAGACACCTTCTTGAGGCGCCATATTGGTCCATCAAAATGGGATATCAAGGTTATGCTGAAAACTCTAGGTTACGATGATCTAGAGACGTTCATCGAATCACTGGTACCTCGCAATGTTTTGGAAAGGAAACCACTCCATCTTAGAGCGCCAGCAAAGGGCTACACTGAACAAGAAATGTTAAAGCATCTGCAGTCAATCGCTGACAAAAATAATTACAAAGCTCGCAATTTCATCGGTAAAGGGTATTACGGGACTTTCCTCCCACCAGTTATACAAAGAAACCTTCTAGAAAATCCTGGATGGTACACATCGTACACACCTTATCAGGCAGAAATTTCACAGGGTAGATTAGAATCCCTCTTAAACTTTCAAACTGTTGTCTCCGAACTGACAGGTTTGCCCATAGCTAATTCTTCTCTATTAGATGAAGGTACAGCTGCGGCGGAAGCAATGCTATTATCCTTTAACGCTTCGAGAAAGAAGAAATTAAACTATGTAATTGATAGTAATTTACATCTACAAACCAAATCTGTTCTGTACACTAAAGCTCAGCCGCTAGCTATCAATATTATTGAGGTTGATGCTTCGAATGAAGAAAGCATACTTAGTGCACTCGATGATACGGGGACCTTCGGCAGTATGATCCAATATCCTGGAACAGATGGGTCAATACTGCCAATAAATACTCTCTCTAAAGTTTCCGAGAAATTGCACTCGAAAAACCTTCTGTTGAGTGTCGCCTCTGACCTGATGGCCCTTACTCTTTTGAAGCCACCATCTGCCTTCGGCGCTGACATTGTCTTCGGATCAAGTCAACGATTCGGAGTTCCTATGGGATTTGGCGGACCTCATGCTGCCTTCTTTGCTGTTGTCGATAAACTGAATCGTAAAATCCCTGGAAGAATTGTCGGTGTCTCAAAGGATCGGTTGGGTAACGTTGCGTATAGATTAGCGTTACAAACTAGAGAACAGCACATCAAACGTGACAAGGCAACCTCAAACATTTGCACTGCTCAAGCCTTATCAGCAAATATTGCATCCAATTATTGTATTTATCATGGTCCACAAGGATTAAAAGGCATTTCTCAAAGGATTTATGGCTTCACAAGCATTTTAGCCAAATCAATCATTACAGGAAAGTGTAAACACACTTTACTTAACAAAAACTGGTTTGATACTCTTACTGTTAAATTGAGTAGTGATACAAATTCTAGAAAGTTTTTGGATGAAGCTCTTACAAAGTATAGTATAAATCTTTTCGCTGTCAATGAAAATATTGTTTCTTTGTCTCTAGATGAAACGGTAACTAAATCGGATGTAATATCCTTATTGAAATTATTTTTAGATGAAGAATCTGTTCCTGACTTTAATGTACTCCCAGAATTCCCATCTGAAATAAGGAGAAATGATGCATACCTAAATCAAAGTGTTTTCAACAAGTATCATAGTGAAACTGCAATGTTAAGATATTTACACTATTTACAGAACAGAGACCTCTCACTAGCAAATTCCATGATACCATTAGGTTCTTGTACAATGAAACTCAATAGCGTAGTAGAAATGTTACCGATAACATGGCCCCAATTTGCTAATATTCACCCATTTCAACCTGTAAATCAAGTTTCTGGCTATATCGAGCTAACCAAATCATTATCATTAGATTTGGCCGAAATTACAGGTTTGGATGCAGTATCTTTACAACCTAATTCTGGCGCGCAAGGCGAGTACACCGGTTTAAGGGTAATCAGATCTTACCTAAACGAAAAAGGTGAAGGTGCTCGTAATGTCTGCTTAATTCCTATCTCAGCCCATGGTACTAATCCAGCTTCAGCTGCTATGTGTGGTATGAAAATTGTTCCTATCAAGTGCCTACAAAATGGAATGTTGGATATAGAAGATTTAAAGGTACAGGCAGAAAAGTACAAAGATAAATTAGCTGCCTTCATGATCACATATCCCTCTACGTACGGGCTCTATGAACCTGTCATTAAAGATGCTATAGACATTGTACATTCAAAGGGAGGTCTTGTATATCTTGATGGCGCCAATATGAATGCTCAATTAGGGTTAACATCACCTGGCTACTTAGGTGCTGATGTTTGCCATTTGAATTTGCACAAGACATTTGCCATTCCACATGGTGGTGGTGGTCCTGGTGTCGGTGCAATTTGTGTTAGAGGTGAACTTGTAAAATACTTACCTTCCAACATTGTCACAAATAGAACGGTTTCACGTGCAAGTCAAGTTACTTCTGTATCATCTGCCGAATTTGGAAACGCATTAGTCCTTCCAATATCATATTCATTCATAAAGATGTTGGGAAGTGAGGGTTTACCTTTCACCAGCGTGATTGCCATGTTAAATGCGAACTATTTGAGAAAGAAGCTGGAACCTCATTATAAAATATTATTTCTTGAAAGCAACAGCGATATAGGAGGATGTGCTCATGAATTTATTATTGATCTGAGAGGGTATAAAAGCTACGATTTAGAAGCCACTGATATAGCAAAAAGGCTACAAGATTACGGATTTCATTCCCCTACACTTGCATTCCCAGTTCCAGGAACTTTGATGGTTGAGCCCACCGAATCAGAAAACTTGCAAGAGTTAGATAGATTCATAGATTCTATGATATCTATCAAACAAGAAATTGATGCATATATAGGGGGGGTAAGTGTAGGTAACGTTCTAAAACAGGCCCCACATTCACTGGAAGATTTAATTTGCTCTGAAGATTGGGAAACTAGAGGATATAGTCGTGAAAGTGCTGCTTATCCGCTACCATTTTTGAAAAAGAATAAATTTTGGCCCGCCGTCGCTCGTATTGATGATGTATATGGTGACATGAACCTCATGTGCACTTGTCCTGCTGTAGAGGATTTTGAAGAGCATACGGAGTAGATTTTTGATTGACTTCAAAATCTATTTAGATGTAAAATCATGTTATGTATATGCTATATTTATATGAATTTATATTATGGTTTTGGTATCGTATTGATATCTATGGTTTTCTTCTCTTGTAGTAAGTTTTGCCGTCGTTCCTTGTGCCTTTTTCCTTTGCCCATTATGTGATAATGTTCCTCCTGAGCTATGCATCCCTTTGGTAAGCTGGCTCTCTCGCAATTGGCTCAGAATTCTTTCATTTTGCTTTTCTTCATCCACTTCCATACTAAAAAATTTAGAAACTGTACCAGTTGCGGAACTCGCCAAATCAGGAAGGGTACTTCCTTGACTTATAACTACACTGTCTGTTATATTCATCATGGACCTACGTATTTCTAAAATTGTTGGTTTGATATATTTGAACCTATTTTTGTATGTTTCTTCAATATCAACCAAACGGGAAAAATCTTCCTCAGTAGGAGGAAGTAGAGTTGCAAGTTTTTTTAATATAGTATCTGGAAAGAAATTGACCATCGGAGGGCTCATCCTATTGCCAATATTGTACGACGCATCTTTCAATTTATTGTATGCAAACGTGATACCTCTCATTTCTTGTGTAGATTGTAGTTCATGCCTACTTCCCAGAGTAATTGGAGTAGGTTCTTGAGAAGAATCATCATACTTATAGGACCTCAAATGATCTCTGGCACTTATAAAAGAAGGAGCACCTTGAATAGAAGGCTCTCTGTTGCTTCTTTTATCAGAAGCCATTCTTGAAGCAGCTCGTGGCGCCGGTTGAGTTCCGCTCGCAGTAGAAGAACGAGAATTTCCTGGGGTTACGTTGAATTGCATCTCTACCTTTAATTTATTCGAGACAAGATTTCTAAAGCTTGGCCCTGGTTTGACATAGGTGGTAGCAAAACCGCGATTATTCATGATTTGATATTCTTCCAAAATACGCATTGTAACAAGGTGAAAAAAAATTCTTTCCACATCTGACTTAGGCATACCCTTACCTTGGCCATGTTGCGGGAGCGTATCATGATGCGCCGACATAATTTTTGAATTTCGTGAGCCCTTGAATATATCTTGGCAATGAATCAAAGTGACACGATCGTGTTGAATAGCTTCAACCAAGCGAGCTATGTCCTTTGCAAGACCCGTGACATCTCTCTTTTCGAGAGTGATATTAGATCTATTTTTACAATTGTCACAGTTTTTCGCACATAAAGCAGGATTGAAATCTTCATTGAAGTAAGATAGAACCAATTTTCTCCTACAATCAGTGATATTATCACAATAAGCCATAACTTCTTGTAATTTGTTCAAATGCTTCTGCTTATTTTCTCTATCAAGATTTTGATCCTTTTGAATCATTGTCTGCATGGTTCTAATGTCCTTAAAATGAAAGTAGGTAACGCAATAGGAGTAGTTACCGTCTCTTCCTGCTCTACCCGTTTCCTGATAGTAACCCTCCAAAGTTCTTGGAACTGTATAATGTATCACAAACCTAACGTCAGGCTTGTCTATCCCCATACCAAACGCTACTGTAGCACATATTACTTGAATCTCGTCTTCTTGCCATGCCTTCTGTACGGCACTTCTCTCTTCAGGTTCCATGCCCGCATGATAATAGGCGCATCGTATATTTTTCCTTTGAAGTTGAGAAGATACTTGCTCACACGAGTTTTTAGAATGACAATAAATTATCCCTGTTTGATTTCGAAATCTATTTTTTATCATATCACAAATATTATTCATCGTATCTTTATCCTTTTTTTTGACTTCGTAATACAGATTTGTTCTATTGAAACTTTGCTTCAAAAACACCTCATTTTTTAGACCAAGATTGTGGATAATATCCATTATAACTTGTTTACTTGCTGTTGCAGTCAATGCCATCATTGGTATGGTAGGATACTCTACTTTGAACATCTTCAATTCTTTATAATCAGGCCTAAAGTCATGCCCCCAATTAGAGACACAATGTGCTTCATCAACTACTACTCTTGCCAAGTTTCCGTCAGTATACAGCTTGTCAATTGCTCTTTTACATTGTTGTGATGCACTTATCATTTCCGGCGATATGTAAACGACATCTAACAAGCCGTGTATGAATAAATTGAATGTTTGTCTTCTTTCCTCGGAGGTGCCTTTCGAGCTAAACATGCTAGCCTTTATATTCTTGGCTAATAAATGTTCTACTTGATCTTGCATCAACGAGATTAATGGTGAAATTACAATAGTAGTACCTCTTGTTCTACCAGATTTCACAATAGCAGGCAGTTGATAACATAATGATTTCCCACCACCCGTGGGCATCAAAACGAAGACATCTTTGCCGTCTAAAGTTGCATTTACTGCCTCTTCTTGGTTAGGTCTAAAACCTGGCAATTTAAAAACTCCATGAAGTCTTTCTTCGACTTCTTCCGACCATGGATATTTTCTCTTTTTATCCACTCTACTAATCTCAATGTCTTCTAATAAGGAATCATCAAAGTCATCTTTATTGAATGCGTCAGTAATTTCTCTCTTGACATTTGTTTGAATGGACAAGTTATTCTTCTCATCTTCCGGTAGTTTTCTTTCTGCGATAATCTTTAAGTCATTATCTAACTCTTTGATATCAGCAAATTGAGTTTCGTTCTCTCTTTCTTCATTAAATAGTTCTAAATCACTGTCGTACCAATCTTCTCCTTGATCCTCCTCATTTTCACTTTCTATGAGCTCTAAGTCAGAGTGTGACATTTGTACAATATTTGACAATAATGAATTACCATTTTTATCCGCATCCTCATCAACGATGAAATCTTCTTCTAATAGATTGATCTCTGCAGTATCATTATGTTCCTTTAGCGGTGACGAGACAACTATTTCGAAATTGTCTTCTTGTGAATCATTGTAACTTGCCGCATCCTTAGTACTATCTATATCATCATCTTCCACTACAAAATCGAGATCGCTTTGATGAACTAAATCGTTCTCAACTCTTTCTTCGTCCGCTGTACTAATATAACTAGAGTGAATGTCCTCCTCAGCCTCAAATGTGATCTCTGCTTGACTTTCATTTTGCAACCTGCCTATTCTGTACTCAAAGGGATCGTCCTTTTCCGGAATCTTGTAATTTATGGCTGTATGTGCACGTAATTGTCTCTTTGGTGGTAGCAAGTTCTGTTCACTCAAGTCTTTGTGACTTACCTCAGAACGCGTATATTTGTCTTCCATTATTACTACTGCCTCTTCTGAATTGTCATGCTCTTCATCTAACACATGGATCAAGGCGGCAGTTGAAACATTGGTATTGGTAACTGATGGGCTAGGAATATTATTGATTTCGTTTAGGTTTGGACCAAGATTCGAGATCTGCGCCTCGAGAAGTTTAATTTCAGACTCAAGTTTTAATAGGTCTGGATTAATAGAGGCATTAATTTTGAGTTTTTTAGCATCTTCTGAGAGTGACGTGGACTCCATTATTTGGCATTTATTCAGCAGTTTTTCCGATTGCTTCCTCAAAGTATTTATGAGTGCCTCTTGCAACTGAATTAGTTTCAGCTGTCGTTGAGCGGGCGAGATAAATGGTTGTAGTGGGGATCTCGATCTTGGAAGTACTGGGCCAACAGTTGAGGTCGATGGCCTAATAATTGAATTGCCGCCCGAAATATTGGAGGTAGTTTGTGACAATATGTTAGTTCCTGGTTGAGAATCTAAAGGCCTTAATCCTAAAGGCATGGTTGGCGTCCTTTCATATCGTATAGGATTAGTGGTGGACACTGGTTGTGAGATGAATTCAGCATTATGTCTCTCAGATTGTGTGGGACTCTGAGCAATTCTCTCTCGAGGTGTTGTTCGGAGATT
The DNA here is from genome assembly GCF_000304475.1 of Kazachstania africana CBS 2517. NCBI lineage: Eukaryota > Fungi > Ascomycota > Saccharomycetes > Saccharomycetales > Saccharomycetaceae > Kazachstania > Kazachstania africana. The sequence continues at coordinate 1,457,516 of NC_018940.1, forward strand.
TTCTCTTAGCCCTGATATTGAGTTTGCATCCAATGAATCTGTGTATAAAGGTCGTTGTCGCAATGAATTAGTAACATTTATCTGTTTATTAACAATATGCAATATCAACTGTTTATCTTTCTGTATCGTATCGGTTTCTTTCAGCCAGTTGAACTCTCTTCTCAAATTGTGTGAAGGTTTAGTGACCATACTTTTCAACCATAAAAACTCAAGTCCAGTGGTAGTCTTTTTTAAAATGGCCTATTATATATGCTGCTTCGTTAGCAGTAAGCTGATACATCTTTCTGAGATCTTGGTGTAAATAATTATGGATATTTTCAATTTTGTTACGCGGGCCGAATGAAAAGAGGCTATCTGCAATGTAACGCGTCTTATGGCGATGAGGCTCATCGCAAAGTGATTTTAAGAAGTTTATAAGCCGTTGTTTGCACGGTGTGGAAATCCTACGAAGACCAAGTCTGAAATGATGGTAGACAGATATCGACGTTGGGCTAAGGCCCTTGGACAAGAGTTACTTAGGTACAGGAAATTGGTAAATCAAAAAATTGGAGCAGGATTATTCAGGGGAGTTCCTGCTGTGGGAAATGTTGGAAAGACAGGATATAAGCAACAGAGGCTATATCCTCTACTGCTTTCATGTTCGGGTCGTTCTAGTTCTTTTCTTTCAATAAGGAGAGTATTCGATGGTCCCAAGTGTAATCTTCTGTCAGTCTTGTTACAAAGAGCTACCATTACTCCATCCAACAAGTCTTCAGTGTTCGATAAGTTACACCGATCGAGGATTACAGAGTGTACAAATACTGCAGTAAAGAATATCAAGAAATCTTTACAAAGCACCAATATAAAACGTTCCGTATCATACGAAGCTGACTTGTTCAAATTGATGAATGAGCAGAGAGTGACACGTGGTTCGTATATTGATTTTGAACTACCCAGTTTATCTACGCCATTTGGAAATGTTGCCTTTTTAAGTGAAACTAGCTTGAGTAGCTGGAAATATCAATTAGCTAAAATAGATAAAATTAGAAAAATGGTAGAGCAAATATTCAACACCTACGGTTCATTACCGGTCACAAAATCTAATGGTAATATACGAATTCATTTTACAAACTCCAGTGCTGTAGAGACTGAAAGGTTGATTGCTGATTTAGGTATTACAGAAGGAATCGTATTTCCGGATGACTATTCTGAAATATTATCCGGATATTCATCAACGGAAAATCTACAAGCTTATCACTTTTCGCCCGTCCTCTCTGAATGTAACTGATTTTAAAACGGTCGTGTTTACTGTCAATTTATATTCTTTTTGTATTCTCGAGTTGCTTAAATATTTTATATATTCTTGTTTCAGTTTTTCTTTTTTTTTGTTCTACATGATGGCATTGCATTACGTCTTGTATTCTAGAAAACGAACTCGAAAGTTTTCAAATTTAAAGGAAGTCATTACAGTCGAGTGCAACGATCAAAAAGCCATCGAGCAATGAGCGATATAGAACTATTTAAGGAGAAGGAGGAACAAGAAAATACCACTGTGACTCCTGTGGAATCCTCCCTGACTGACACTTCTGACCTCGTGAATAATGTGAGAGAGGTACCACCTGTTCCTGAAACACTCAATAGTCCAGAACTTGCAGAGGAAGAAAGTAAAATCGAGAAAGCCATTGAATCAATGGCACCTCCTCCACTACCTCCTAAAATGCATCCTGTGGACTCATCTAAGATGACACCACCTCCGTCGCTACCTCCTAGAAATTCTTCACCGCAGTCGAGCACTGAACTGGCACCACCAGTTTTACCTCCAAGGCATGTTGCCGCTCCCTCAGCTCAAAATCAAGGCATCCGTATATTTACCAGTCCAGAGGCAGCCAAGAGCATGATTATTTATCAACAGGAACAAATTGTGAAGATACTGAAAGATGAGACAAAATATAAGGCCCAAAACTCATCAGCCATCATTCCCGATGAAATAACAGAAGAATGGGGAAAACTGATATCAGCCCCTTATGAAACCATTCATCAGTATAGCGTTGATATCGAAACGCTTTTAGTCGCGCATGTTCCTGAAGATATACGAGCCAACGTATGGGATTCGCTCTCTTTCAATTACTGTCACAACTGGGAAATAGTTTACAGTAGCCTATTAGAAAACGATTTCATTTCAGATGACACCTTACTATATGACTTGCAAAATTCGGACTACGTCCCTGCTGATTTACTGGAGTCAATCTTTAATGTAATAAAAGGAGCAATTTTACTTAATGACGACATCAAATACAACGAATCACTAATTTTCATAGCAACATGTATCTACCATGTTGTAAAAGATGAAGTTCGTGCTTTCGGCTTATTAAGTACTTTATTAAAATTCTATGATGCAAAGCAACTTTATCTGGAAAATTCACCTGGTCTCTCAATGTTACTATTCCAATTCGATAGATTATTAGAAGAGAATTCTCCTCAAATTTATAGTTTCCTAGTCAAGAGAGGTATACGTTCATCAATGTACATGTCCAATTATTTTTTGACTTTTTTCTCATCAATTCTTCCAATTGAATCTTCCTCGAATGTAATGGATTTGGTTTTCTTTGAGGGTCTTGGAAGTCTTTTGAAAATTGCATTAACTTTGATGATTAAAAATAAAGACAAAATAATTTCATTAGAATTCGATGATTTATTATTCTTCCTCAGAAATAACTTATTTGATGTCTATCTTAATGAAGGTACAACTAGGGAGGAAAACAATGAATCGGACGATGATAATGCATCAGTTATGCACAAAAATGCAGTTGTTTCCATAACAGCAGATAATCTAGACATCAAAAAATTGATAGAAGATGCGCTAAATGAGTCTTCAATTACACCAGAGGAATTGGCTAAATATGAGTCAGAGTATAACGAAATTCATTTGAATGAACTTGCTCAACAGGAACAAATTTCGCAACTTGAAGAGAGTAATATGAAACTTCAGAAACAAGTTCGTGAACTGGAAATTAAGCATACAATATTGAGTAGGGAACATGTTACCATTGCAAATGAATTGCTGCAAAACAGATTGAAGATGGAATCCGTTGTGAAGGAAAATACCAACATGAAGTTAGAAGTTTTGGGAATGGAAAAAGAGATCAATACCCAAATAAAGAAAAATAAAGAAATCCAAAGAAGATCAGTTCCAGTAGAATTGAGTAAAGATCTTGAGAAAACATTGAAAAAGAATGCAACTGTTATGCAGCAGAATTTAATTTTACAGGATAGAGTTACTGATTTGGAAAGAGTCATTGAAGAAATTAGGAGAGCTACAGAAGCAGGAGAGCTTTACCAACCGGCAAATGCCGCAAGTGATAAATTGAGCAAGACGCCTGTTATTGGTGGTAGTTGGAATGGCTTTAAAAAAGTATTTAGTTGATATATATATATATACATACTTCTGAGCCGGATTTAATTAGACTGTCTTGCTGAGAAGTACACTATTTGGATTTCGAATGATACTGTGCTTACTTGAAAGGAAAAGGGTAGAAAAACTAAAAAAAAAAATAAGTATTATTTTACTTTAGATCTTGAACGATCGAGCATATAGACCAATGAACATATTGAAGAGATTCCTGCTTCAACGCTCATTTGGCACTTTTCATCCTATTCATAGAGAATGGAGAATAATTGAATCAAAGAGGATTGCTAAAAAGCCAGCTTATAGAATTGGAGATCCTAAACCTCTTTATATACCAAAGAAGGTGGCAGAGTTCCCAGATTATAAATATGGTGAGCCTAGTGTTTTCAAGCAAAGTAAGAAAGGTCTCTATGGAGGTTCTTTCATTCAGTTTGGCCACAGTATATCAGAGAGTAAGAATAAAGTAAAGAGGCGCTGGCTCCCGAATATTGTCAGGAAAGAGTTGTGGAGTGAAGCATTAAATAGGAGGATAAGGATTAAGCTAACGGCAAAGGTATTGAGGACAATAAGTAAAGAAGGTGGGATTGATAATTATTTGATTAAGGACAAATCTGCTAGAATAAAGGAATTAGGCCCTACAGGGTGGAAGCTTCGCTACAGAGTTATGCAAAAATTGGAGCAGAACAAAGGACATTTACGTCAGGGCAATCATAATAAAGAAATGAGAGACGAAGTACTACGTAAATTTTGAAAGAAATGCCTAAAAGGTGCTTACAAGAGGTATATTCCACAAAAATTTGCGAATACGACATCCAGCCGAGGAATAATAGCGGCTGAACTTATCTACAATTCCTCCAACCTTGTAAATAACGAACGTCCGTACGTGTATATAAGAAACCACATTATTAATGATTCAATTTGAATAGCATCATCACCTTAATTGAGTTAAGCCCTAGTTAATAAACCAGTGGTGTGACCCGGTTTCTCATCTCAGAAGGTCGAAAAAAAATTTTTTTGGTTGACGTATAAATATGCAACGGTAAAAATATGAAGTTGAGTTAATTGTTTTTACGGTTTTTTTGCTGTTTCCTTCTAAAGAAACCACAATGTCTTTTATTGATAGACACCCAGAGTCACGGTTCGTCCAGGATGAAATATGCCAGTGGACGTATATATTTTACTCAGTAAGATATACGGTAAGGTACTAGTTGCTTTACTGCCGTGCTCGCGGTTGATCTTAGAATAATCCTTTTTTGGAATTTGAAAAGTATCTACGCTAGAACTGTGAATCAATATAAGTTATGATTAGATATTTCTTCACGTACAAATGTGTTTTTTTAAACATTTCTTGATCGTATAAAGAGTGTTGGTAAATGAATAGGTTCAATTTAAATGTGGAACGTTGCAATTCATGTTTAAGACTTTCCAAAGTGGAAATGTTCCTAGATCAAATGATTATTCATTACCAAAACAGACATGTTCCTCTTGATGGAATTTTTCAGGAGTATCATCTTAATCGTAGATTATCAATTTCCCTTGTATTATCAAAAAAAATTTGTCTTACACTGTGCTAAAATGTGACAAGTAATAATGGCTCGCCACGGCAAGTAAATTAGACGAAGCAAACTTGAATCCGTGACAGCTACTTTCGGTGTTCTGAGGCAACGCAAAGAATACTCCCCTCGGGTATGAAGAAAGTACAGCAGCAACTGGAAATGTATATGCACCTTTAGTAAATAAAAAATGATTTACCCTTCAAGAGAGAGAACGTTCTTCACTCCGCTATGCGCGACGACCAGAGGGGAAAAAAGCACAGTGACCTGGTCGTTCTCCCTTCTAGACTTGGTGGGACTTCCCATCACCACGGTTCCCCGCGCATTTTCTCACTCCTCTATTTTTTTATTGATTTTTTTTCTCGTCTCCGCCTGGGTCTCAAGACCCGCCCTCGTTTCTCCCGCCAAACTCCTTTCCGGCCTCCTCCCTAACTGTCAACGGACTCCGCGGCATGTCTTCAGAAAAGGTAGGACAGCACACGACAGAAGTCTAATTGAAAAATTATTCAAGGCACACGAACGAAAAATTGTGGGAAATTCTCTCTCTCTTGACTCTTGTGAGTGGGAAAACATCTTATGTGTGATCAGCATGTAAGAAGAAAAAAATTTTCTATTCTCAGGCACTCACCATCATCACCATTGTGACCGCTCGTAGGCAACGTGTAAATATGTACATAACGTATATAAATAATATCAAACTTTCTCTTTCAAATTGTACTTGTTGCCTTCGATTCAATTACATGCCAATTCAACTGCTATAGTTTCTATTTCTTCTGTTCCTTATAATTTTCTCTATTCCCAAAATCAATTGCATGCAAATATAGCATAATAAGACACCCCATACTGTATCTATCTGCTACCCTCCATCACATAAGTAGCTAATGTCACTCTCAATTGAAACTCTCTCATTTCATGAGGACGTCGTCTTTCCTTTATCTTTTGTCCACAGCAATCTGGAACGCCCAGTACTGCAAGACTCTGCCACGCCAAGGACAGAAGAATTATCGTCCATTATAAACTCTCCACTCAATACTGATGCAATTCCCGACGTGGATGCGGAAATCATTTCAAATAATAACTACACATACACTAGTACGACGACCTCTCAAAGTAGCTACGCACCATCATCGTCCGAATCATTCACAGAATTATACTACGCTAACGTAGCACAACAAAACTACAGACTCTGGCTTTCAAAATTCTAACGGACACCACACCACCCCATATGCATTGACTAGTATATATACAGCATATATATATTGTAATTAACGATCCTCTATCATTCTTTATGTCTTCTATCTGTTCGTATTCTCGGACTTTCTCAACTTTGCAAAATCTTCATTTTCCAACCGGTAAATCGCTCGTACTGAAGAAGACATTCATAATCCTCGTTTCTTGCCGACAGGGATGTGGAGTTCGTTTGAATGAACTCTCTCTCTCTTTCTTTTTCCATCCCCCTATATCAGCTTTCGGTATTACAAACACACCAAAAATATTCATTTCTGTTTATTAATAGGTCAATTCTCCTCTAAGACTATCTTTTTTTTTCTTCTCCCAACAAAAATCCATAACACTTCCAATATGGGAAATTGTCATATCCCTTGAAAAAGAAAAATTTTTAGACACCTTCCAGATCTCGAGTATATATATATATATATATATCTATTCCGTGTATAACTTTCAATAATCATCTATCAATTATTCATCTTCTTCCATAATCAGAAATTACGGTATCCCGATTTTGTAATAATGAATAAGCTAAGAAATGAATTAGTTGATTCTACCGCTGAAGAGAAAAGATTGCATGAAAATGAAACAAAGGAAAAATATTGGTATAAATGGGGACCCTACTTAAGTGAAAGAAGTTGGGCCACAGTCCGTGAAGATTACTCTTACAATGGTGATGCGTGGTCTCATTTCCCCTTTGAACATGCTAATGCTCGCGTATTTAGATGGGGTGAAGATGGGCTATTTGGTGTATCCGATAATAAACAATTAATATGTTTAAATCTTGCCCTTTGGAATGGTAAAGATTCACGCTTGAAAGAAAGACTGTTTGGTTTAACTGGTCCGCAAGGTAATCATGGTGAAGATGTGAAAGAATTGTATTATTATTTGGATAATACCCCAACTCATTCCTATATGAAAGCATTATACAAATACCCTTTCAAAAATCCATATCCATACGAAGAATTAGTTCAAGAAAATGGTAAAAGAGGTTATCAAGACAAAGAATTTGAAATTTATGACATTAACGGCATGTATAGAGATAAAGAAACTCAGGATAATTGTTATTTTGACGTCTTTTTCGAAATGGCAAAGGATTCTGAAAATCCAAATGATTTAAATTTTAGAATTACTGCCCATAATAGAAGTTCCACGGATTCAGGTGAATTATATATTGCTCCACAGATTTTTTTCAGAAATACTTGGGCTTGGGATGGTTCTATAAGAAATGATAAACCTCATTTAGAAAGGGACAAAATTTTAGAAAATTTAATCAATGTCACACATAAAAAATATGGAACCCGTCAAATTGTATTTCAACCATCGCCTGGAGGATTTGGTGATGATGATGTTAATGATGCAGAAGATATTGATCCAGTACTATTATTCACTGAAAATGAATCAAATTTAGTTAAATTGTTTGGTGAAAAGGAAAATCCTGCAAAATATACAAAAGATGCATTTGAAGAATTTTTGGTTCATGGTAACGAAGATGCTGTAAACCCAGAAAATAAAGGCTCTAAAGCATGTGCCGTATACCATTTCAAAAATATACCTCCAAACGAATATGTGACAGTAAGATACAAATTCACTAATGATCCTTCAAATAATATTTATCCAGCACAAGATGTGGCAGTTGTAGATGAAGAAGTTTTTGACCAAGTCTTCGAAAGTCGTGAAGCCGATGCTGATAATTTTTACTGGAGAGTAACTCCTTTACCAATCAGTGACGAACTGAGAAATGTTCAAAGACAAGCGTTCGCAGGGCTGTTGTGGACAAAGCAATTTTATAATTTTATTTACGATAATTGGTACAATGGGGATAAAGATATTAAACCAAGACCACCTCCAAATAGAGCTAATGGACGAAATAGAGCATGGAAGCATCTTTATATTGATGATATATTATCCATGCCCGATAAGTGGGAATATCCCTTCTTTGCCTCCTGGGATAGTGCATTTCATTGTATTCCATTGGCAATGATTGATCCAGCCTTTGCTAAGAAACAATTGGATTTGTTGACAAGGGAGTGGTATATGCATCCAAATGGACAAATTCCAGCCTACGAGTGGAATTTCAATGATGTTAATCCGCCGGTTCATGCTTGGGCAGTTTATCGTGTGTTTAAGATTGAAAGAAATATTTACAACCGTGAAGATCGCCTCTTTTTAGAGAGTGTCTTCCAAAAATTGTTATTGAATTTCACTTGGTGGGTCAATAGAAAGGATACGCATGGCAAGAACGTCTTTGAAGGTGGCTTCTTAGGCTTAGATAACATTGGTATATTCAACAGATCGGAGCCTTTGCCTACGGGTGGTGTTCTGGAACAAGCAGATTCTACAGGTTGGATGGCATTCTTCTGCCTACAAATGTTGAACATAGCTCTAGAGTTGGCTAAAGAAAATCCAACTTACGAAGCTATTGCATCAAAGTTCTTTGAACATTTTATTTTAATCAGTGATTCGATGTCGTATGAATATGAATACAGTGAAGTAGATGAAGAAGGTAAAAAGATTATCAAACAGAATTTGTGGAATGAGGATGATGAATTTTACTATGACGCTATCGCTTGGGGAGAGGATAACAAACAACAATTACCTATCAGATCCTTAGTTGGGTTAATTCCACTTTACGCTTCTATGACTCTTGAACCAAGTGTGATTGCTCAATTCCCACGTTTCAAGAAAAGAGTGGACTGGTTTATTAATAATCGTGCAGAGATTTTTGACAGAAATGTGGCGTCGATGTCAAAGAAAGGTGTCGGTGAAAGATTACTTATGTCATTGGTCTCTAAAGATAGATTAGAAGCTATCTTAAGAAGATTATTAGATGAATCTGAGTTTTTATCAGATTACGGTATTAGATCGATGTCAAAACATCATGAAAAATACCCCTTCGAAATGGATGTTCATGGCAATAAATATACTGTAAGTTATTTATCTGGTGAATCTGACTCCGGTATGTTTGGTGGTAACTCAAATTGGAGAGGACCAATATGGTTCCCAACCACTTTCTTAATCGTCGAAGCACTACAAAGATTTTACCTATATTACGGCTCTTCATTTAAAGTGGAGTGTCCTAGAGGTTCAGGTAGTTATTTGAACCTCGCGGAAATTGCAGAAGAAATCTGTTATCGTATGATACATCTGTTTGTGCCAGATAACAATGGTGAAAGAGCTATTTATTATGGAAAATCATCCAACTTCTTATCCACTGATCCATATTTCAGAAATTATGTGACATTTTACGAATACTTCGATGGTGATACAGGAAGAGGACTTGGTGCATCTCATCAATGTGGATGGACAGCTCTTGTTGCCAAATGGATCAGCGATGTTGGATTATCTTGTGTAAGATTGCCTCGTACGCCAAGATCCTCAATTTCAGCTTCTGCTGTTACTGAAAGTAGTGCTATAAGCTCAGCTCCACTGACTGGCGACGGTACCGTTAGAAGATGGGTTAGACGTAAGAGCGCTAGGTCGGTTGTAAGCTACACGGCTAATGTTCTAGAATTATCAGAAGAAGAAAAGCATCACCATAGAATTGGTGGTACCAGTCTCGGTTTAACCCCCAGAGCAAGTATAACAAGCGAAAAGGCAAGGGAAATTCTGGCAGCACAAGAAGAACAATTGAAAAGTAAGGAAGATAAATATACTGAAGACCTGGAAAATGAGGGGAGAGATGATGAGCAAGGTATTGAAAATAAATTCGAATCGAAAATCATCAATAAATTAAAAGACAAGATGAAAAAAATGTCTTTTGGCAGCAAAACGTCTTTAGATGAGGAAAACAATGATGATGGTAAATAGTCATGTAGATTTTATAGAAAAAAAAAAAAAAAGGTAGCATCGTTGTGTATATTTAGAGTATTTTAAGTATTTCGTAATAAAAATTTGGTTGTTCAAAATAATCTATAAATAAAAACCTCTTGAGCCATAAATATATACTTGTGTACCGGTTAAAATCCCTCCGCCCCATTAAAGCCATTGAATCCGGTCAGCAAAAATATATTAAAGTATTTTCTTTTCGAGATTTCATTACAATGGTTCCATGCGGAGGTTAATCTACCATCGATACAGGACCCACTCATATAGAAATTATCAGCACCAGAGCCATCAAACATATGAGCAAATGCATCTTGCAATATAGTTAATTTCATATCATCAACTGAGCCATATTCTTTATTTATATATTCCAATAAGTATGGGTCGTTCTTAATCAAATCATTGATTTTCAAAAGCGTCTGGTCAAATGGTATCAAAATACTCGGAATTTGAGTATATTTGTCTAGGAAAAATAGGGCATTTGGAACAGCATCATCACCCAAATGGACAACAGAAGAGCCCACCCAAGTCTCCGTCTTGGAACGACACTCAGATAAAATTTTGTGCATTTCTTTGTATATGCTTGGGCAGGCTTTAATACGATTCAAGCCCTGATCCGTTGATGCAAGTCTATATTGTGAGCCATCAAATAAGTCAGAATCAGCAATATACCAAAGACGGACCATTTCTCTTTGTATGACAGACCATAAAGTTAATGACTGCTGTACGTAGTGCCATTGTCTTTCATGGTCATGTGTAAGTCTCGCACCGTCCCTTCCATACTGAATCCCGATAGAATATTTGCCCGCAATCTCTGGTTGATGGAACACTTCTAGTCTTTCTAACATTCTCATAACTGGTTTTCTATTCATATTAACATAAGCGTTATAATCACCAATGGAGTACAAAACTTGACGAATATCTTCTTTGGAGTAAGACTTGTCGCTATATTTTGAGGCGATATTTTCGATAGCGTTTTCTTTTTGCTTGATTAATCTACTGATTTGAGTTCTAGTCCTTCCAACGGGAGAGATATGAGAAGTTGCATATAAAGTGAGTCTATCATTAAAAAGTCCTTTAGCCTTTTCAGCTCCCTCTCTAGAAGATAAAAATGAATCTACTGTCTTGATTGGTTTGAATAAGTGGAATTCCATGTTGTCTTCGATCTGTGGTAAGCGAGAATCCATGACCATATAACACAATTTCCCATATGTATCTCTCATTCTTTCAGGATTCATAATTTTGTAACGTCTCCCAATTTCGAAAACATCTTGAAACCATTTGGCATTATCAGAGAAGTTTTTCATCTCTAATAACTTTTTGCCCACTTTGATATCAGACGCAATGACAAGACCAGTTAAGACTGAGCACACTTCTCTTAGTTGTTCTACTATTCTTCTAGACTTGGATTTGTAGGATAAGATATCAACTCTGTCGGTATATTCCGAGACTTTTAAAGCAGCTTCTAATAGACGCAACAAATGTCTTTCTTCATGGGTTAATCTCATGGGGATGAATGCAGAGTTGTCTTTCAAAAGCTTCAAAAGTCTTTCATCCACTGAATCAACGGTCTTTCTCATTGGAGGATCCTCACTTTCTAGATTATCACTTGGTTTGTCATTTGTAGCATCTTGTATTTGTTGCTGTGCAATTTCATTCTCAGGTAGTGATTCGTCCTTTTGTGATAACTTGACATACTCGTGCAAACGACGTTTACCACCTCTATGAATCATTTCAAAACAGACCACGCAAAACTGTTCATCGCAATCTTTACAAATGATCTCAGTTTTCATATCTTTACATTCGATACACAACGATGGATCGATTACTTCATCTCCATCTTGGTTTTCCTCGATATCTGCATGTATTAAGTCTTCTTCATCGCTATTTTCAACATATTCTGAGTCTAGAATATCTTTTAACGATCTTTTAGGACTCATCTTGAACCACTTAACTGTAATAGACTGTCGATTCAACTAATATCACTAATATAGAGCATTCGCATCTCACAAAACTTTTTTTTTCACCTCGAGTACAACAATGAGTATTTTCCGAAGGGCACATATGTAGCCAAGAAGTAAGATTTGTAGTAGTGAGTGAGCTCAAGTTTAGGGCTTTTATTGGAAGAGTGCTTGCCAATGGAGGGCATATGGCATTAGATGTATCTGTCAGCCGCTGTGTAAACTACATGCAAACATAAACGTTATGTCGGTTTAGAGGGCGGCTCTAGTGCTTGGGACCCTTTAATCCTATTGCAAGAGAGTTCAAATCGCTTTAGAATGAGTAAGCTGAGCTATGAGTGCAAGTAAAAATTTTAGTAGACAACTAGGTATCTAATAAGAGGGTATATGGGGTTGATACCAATATTTTACTCGAGCAGATATTAGAACATAACCTTCAGGATACTTTATGGCCGCGGATATATCAACTATTCAGCATAATACCATGTATGAATAGCTCTTGTCTGAGAGGATTTGGGGTTGTTCTTAGTTTCCCTATATGTTTTCAGAACACATTATAATTCATGGTGGTGCTACGTATCTCATTGAGAATAGCATTCAAGAGGGGACTTTATGTTTCCCAGATCTGGTGGAAGTGGCCGGCTTAACGTCTCAATTGCATAGATCGCATGGATTACTATTATTATTGCTATTTTTGGCTTCGAGTGACACTTTTCAAATGTGCCAAAAGTTGTCGGACCGAGCCACAGAAAGTTTCGGACCGAATCACGACGTTGTATTTCTTAAGAGATGGATTATTTAAGAATATGATGTTGATCATTACATTTATTGTGTGAACCTTGGTGGAATCAAGCTTATTAAAAGTAATAGTACATCTTTATTCAATGGTTCAGGTTCGTTTTACATAGATGGTGATATATCTGTAAGTCAAGGAAAAAACAATCAAGATGACAGAATCAGTACGGAAAATTACAAGAAGAAGAACCGGATGCAGGCGTTGCAAAAAGTCTAAAATTAGATGTGATGAGACAAAGCCTAAGTGTCTTGTGTGTCAGAAAAAGAACTTTGCTGACTGCGATTACACAATTGATTTGAAATGGGGAGGAAGGCCTTTTAGAAATTTAGAAAAATGTAAAGCTGTGGCACTTCCAAATACCGAAGTTAGAGATGGCGTTGTGATAATAAAAAATGGGTGTTCTGAAAGTTACAAACCTAAGAAGTCTGTTATTCGGGAAACTGCTCAGAAAGATATTTCTCTTGGTATAGAAAAAGTTCATCATGAAATACTTAATAGAAAACACAGAATTAGATCAATAAAAAAGCAAGAATTGTCTAATTCTATCAGACAGATAAGATATATCGACCAACGCCTGGATCCAAAATCATCATTGTTGAATTTCACAGACTTATCTCCATCAAGTACTCAGTCTGTGTCTTTGAAGAAACAATACAAATGTCATGGTTCGTTCAAATTCTTTTCTGAAGAAAGTCGCTTTTTATTTTCTGCTACTTCGAAATCCAAACCCATTAAACATTCATTCAGCGATTACCTCCTTGACGCTTCTTTTCGTTGTAGCACGTTGTTAAACTTAGCTCTAGCATTTGCATCAATTCATGAAAGTAGAAGACTTAACCATGAGAGTTTTTATTTGGATGAACAGCTCTTTACCAAAAACCAAAAGTTCACTGAATTTTCAAAGCTATCTCAATCCCCAGACGTAAAGAAAGTTTTGTTGCCAAGCCACAAGATGGATAGTATAAGTGCAGTGCCGTTACTTGACAAGATAAGAGAAGATATTTCCGGTAATAAAATTTCTGCACCTCATAAAGTCGCAAGCAATATTATTTTGGCAACATGCGAAACTCTCTTTTCAGTCACCTATTTATACTGGAGAGAATATTTGACAGATATCTCCTGTGTTGTTGTTGACTTATGTATTGACAGCAGTATACCAGGAAGTCAGACAGATGTGGTATTAAATCTTTTGAATCGTTACATTCGATGCCTCGTCGTAACCTCCATGACTTCGTACCGACAAATTGAAATTAAGAACCAATGTGTCAGTTTTATTGATAATTATATTAAAAATATTACAACTTCTTTGGATGCAACGGAAAATCAGCAGATTGACTCCGACCTAGGTTTTGATACAAAGATATTGTCACTTACATATAACCTCACAAAACTACTACGTTTATATGACAGAGAAGATGGATTATCTGATGAAGTCTTCCGAAAAGTTGTTGAACTAGATTATGAGTTAGATGCACATTTAGGCAAATTAGAAAAAGAACATTATTTACATGAAGATGAGATATTGTCAGCCACGAACCAGATATTTGGCCTCACTGGTTCCTTACAAACAAAAAGAAGGACTCTTTATCTATGCAATGATAGTAAAGCAGTGGATGATATCCTGCTTAAAGTTACAGCTGTCATTGAAGCATGCATTCCAGCAGATTCATCAATGCTGCCGTCGATATTACCATGCTTGTTTTGTTGCGGTTGTGAGTTGTTAAGTGATACAACCAAATCATATAGAGACGTATATCTCGAGAGACTTGAGTCTATATCAAAGATGGGAGTATGTGGTGCAATAATTGCTAAAGAAATCATGAAAAGGTGTTGGCAAGAGGGAAGGAGTTGGTGGTCCATAGAAGAGGAGTATGGACTAGATATAGCATTAATTATATAAGCCTTCTAGCGTATGGTTCCCTACTTCACTTGGTCGTCTAGTCATTTAATAACGGCAAGCTTTTATTCATAGAGTCGTATGTGTTGTATGGGTGTATATTGCCAAAATTATGGCGATATTTTGGATGCATAGAAATGATAAACCGTTTGCCTCAATTAGAAAGGACTCTTCGTTTCAGCTAAGCTCAAGGATCTTGCGACAAATAGCATGGACAAAACTAATACGAAGGGCCCAAAAGTACATAAACTAGGATACACCGGAATTAGCGTGTTAGCTTTAATAAAAGTCTTGGTGATATTGGTAGTGCTGGGTTCGTTAATAACACTAAGCATACCTTACACACGGAAACTTCTGAATGAAAACATAGATGAACATATACCGAAGATTAGTAAGTCTCTATATGATGTAGATGATTTTAATGTTGCAGATGTGAATCGCCTAGTCTCATTCATCGTAATATGTGTATGTATATGTGTACCGTTCTGGATATGAATATAGATTTAATTACTTAGGTGCCGTTATATAATTGATTCCAAGTATCAAAAACTTTTGAATTTGAGTTCACTAGTCCATTTTGCGTTACAATGTAATAGCTCAAATAATGGTTTTTATCATTTCGTACCTGATTATTTGTTTGGTAATTTGGAGGCGAGACTTTTACGGTGACAATTTTACCAAACCAACGATAACGCTCACTGAATGGTTTGATACAACGTAATTGTTGGTCTATTTGCTTCTTCTGTGGTAGTATTCTATAAGATGGATTCCACTTTTTCACAGAATGTGATGATTCTCCTGAATCCTGCGAGGATAGGGTGGCATTATCATCAAATTCTTCTTCCTCATTGTCAAGTTCTTCTTCATCTTCATAAGATTGAGTCAAATCCTCAATTTCACGTCGGTGTTGATTTTGAAGGGGTATTTCTAGTTTCGTACCAAATATTTTCCTGACACTTTTCATAAATTTATTACTAGATTCATCAGCGTAAGCACGAACCTTCTTCTTTCTTCTTCTTCTAGGAACAATTCTATAATTAGGAATCTCTCTTATTGATAAATCCAATGAAACGGCTATACCTGTGTGAATGTATCTGTACCATTTGATCATGTCCGGCAGGTCCTTGAATTCTATAAGAAACTGCTGGTTTTCTAACCTGCAACGTAGGGTATGTTTTTTACGAAATGTATCATTTACCGTACTACCAATTTTACCAAACTGTAATGTAAATGATCTGAACAAATTAGAATCCCTAAAATATCGTTTCAGTTCTTTTGTTGAAACGTCTAAATTTTTGGGTATACTATAAAGATTTAACTGCGTTGAATTCAGTTCCAATAAACAGTCCTTGGTTTTATTGCCAAAACTTGAGATAAGTCTGTCATAAGGAGATTGAAACTCAAGTTTTACTTTAACTTTTGCGAATTTATGTATTGTGGCCTCATAGCTTGGAGGTTTATCATCTTGGGAGTATGGTTCGAAGGTATCGAAAACTGGTATCCTCAAATTCAGTCTATTCAGTGGATTAACTTCATCATAGCTTGGAGGAATGCATGGGAGAGGATCTACGTATTGTAGAAATTGAAGTTTCGAGTCAACGACAGTTTCACTTGGTAAAGAGGTAGTTGAAGATGATGAAGTAGAGGATGAGCGGGAAATTGATAAAGACGAAGGAATTGAAGATTCAGTAGAAGTCTGGTACAGTAGGGACGAATCTGGAGTCTTAGATTTACCTATTACAGGAAAATAAACATCATTTTGCATGAAAGCCATGGATGACGCACTGTGCATAGAATAGTATCTGCTGAATTTTGGTAAATAACGATGGTATTATATAGTTTCAATCTTAAGCTACAGTTTGTCAAGAACGTGATGTGTTCATCACGATGCTAGTTATATTTGAATATTTTTATATACGTACACAGGATCGAGAATTTACAGAATGTTTTGTAACTGCCGAGAAATAAATTGTAGTACTATCTGCATACCGATCTCTAATGGTGTGATGTTTCTTATTAACCCCAGCCAAAGAGGGACTCGCGGAAGTACTAGTCAATCTTCGAGGAGAAGAATAGTGTCATTTCCTGCGGTATCACAAATGGGAATATATTGCGGTATGTCATTCGAGAATAACGTATGTTTCTTTTCATGCAGGATCTGTGGGGTAGAAAGAAAGAATTTCCGCAGTCTAAGAATCAGGAGAAGTATGGATATTTCATCCGTAGTCGATTCCCCGAGGATTCGCTGCAGTTCGATTTCTGTGGGGGGAACCGAGGAGCGAAAGGAGACGTCTGGAGTAAATAGCCCGCGCGAACACTGAATAATTCAATCCTACATCATCGTAATGTTGTTTCAGACGAATACTTAAACCACGTTTCTCCCTTGCTGTTGTCGATGTTGAGCTACTATTGCCGTAGATCAAATGTCATGGCTTCCCAGTGGGACTACGGTACAACCGCTCCCATCTGAAACTTCCCCTACCGTCCACTCGGATTCCTCTCCTCCGCAAATTTATCCAATTTTCACTTCTTTCACTGTACGATTGGAAAAAAAGCATTGAATATATAAAAAGTAATATATACTATTTTAATGTGAAATGTGCGTATGCAGTGGTTGTGATATTACATATGGATGTGTACCCGCTTGGATATGTGTTCAGGCGGAGGGAGAAGGAGCACCTTGTGTCTTGATAATCCGTACTAATTGTCAGTGACAAAGTTTTGCTTAAATATCTTGGATACTTCCTTGTATCTTCTATTAATGGCAATAGTAAAGCATAAAACAAAGAAAAAGCCACTGACAATAAGATAAATGGTACCTCCAAACCCATAAATGCAGTATATGATTGTCGTCAGTGATTTAATGAGGCCGAAATGGATTATTCTTATCGATACATTCTTCCACTTGGTATCTAGTAAATTGCTATTTTCAACAAATCTAATTATATTCATGAAATTGTATAATACGATGTTATGGAATTTGCCCAATAATCCAAATTTATTTTGCAAATCGAAATTTAATGAATTGAAATAGACAAAATATGTGTAAATTTCATTGATGAAGTCGTTATTATGAGATAATGTCATGGAGTTGAACCCACTCCTTATTATGTTATATATTGAAAATGGGAATAGCAGTATCATGATGAAATAGTCTAGCAACAGTAGGTTTCTTACTAATGATCTTAAGTAATTTGTTCTTCTGTTGGCAAATATAGGTAACCCTCTTTCATTGGGTCCATTTCCTCTTGTGGGTGGTATTTCATGTTCTAGAGAATGTATAATTGTGCTTATTGTATTTCTTATCTCCTGAGGTGACGGTGACGGTGGTGGCATCGGTGTTGCCGTTCTAGACGTACTTGTTGTTTCGTTATTCGTTTCCTGTAACGTAAGGTACTCCTCATAGAGTAACTCATCATCCTGTGGATCATTTCCAGACATTATTGTCAATTCTGTACCTACTGCAGAGTAAATAAAAACACCCTTTATCGATAACTATCTGTGATGTGGACCCTTCGTGATCTATGCGTTTTTCTCTAGTAATGATTCTTTTTTTTCTCTTCTTATATAATAATATTTCACCAATTAGTTGAGATGAGCCGATAGCATTTAACAAGCATCAAAGAGCAGACATGAACATATCGCATCTACTGCTCTCCATTCTTTTATTCTTTAGGAACTATGTCCTTTGTAATACAGAAACTTTTCAAATAAAGCCCACAAGATACAATTCCTACAGTGATAATGAACTTTTAGATTTCGATGGTGCTGCAACCATTGATTTCAATAATCGATCACGCATAACTCAGCTTGAGCTGTTCCAGGTTGATCACGGCCTGTATACTACATCGATTGAAATCACAAATGTCAAGAGAAGTGTGATGTACTATTTCAAGATTTGTTGGAGTGCGATTAAGCCGGTTGAATTTACAAAATTTGATTGGAAATTGACTAAGAACAATTCATTAAAACTTTACATTGAATTCGTTTCAGATTCGTATCCTACCGTAGATGACTATTCCATTCCAATAAACATATCCATAGAAAAGACGCCGATGCCAACGGATTTGTTGATTATTGTGGGTTATCTAATCTCGATGGTGGCTCTAATACTCTTCATAAACTATAGATTTATCAACTTTTATAAATTTTTCATACATATCTAACATCTATTTAATTTACCTAAATAAATATCTGCCAATTTTGCCAAATATAATCAATCCAAGAAAATAGAAATCTATCAAGTAAATAACTTCAGACCATTCATTGCTTACACTATAATGATATAGCCCAGTTAAGTACGATAAAAATGACGAAATTATAAATAGGGAAGGGGTTCCATCAAAAAACAACCATAGTATAAAATTCAACAAAAACCATGCAATGGAGCCTTGCAATGAAGAAGTCCATTGAATCTTTCTAACACCAAATATAACACCCAACATTGCATTACAAATTCTAAAAATCTTGACTAAATCATTCTCACAGGTATTCAATCCCAGCAACCAATCAATTAGTGGAGTAATCAAACCACAGAAGATGCCTTCAAGTGAGTTGGTCAGGATTGAATTACTTTGCTCATTTCTATAGAATGAAATCTTGTAATCGTGTAGATTAGCTAGGAGCGAACTGTAGATATTACCCATTAGGGCAAATATTATGACATTGCTTACAATCTTATTGAATTTACCTACCTTGCTCTTGTACTTAAACTTAGCCTTATCCCTGTTAGCTATATCTTTATTATCAGCTTTTTGCAAAACAGCGAATGACTCTTCTGGACTCACTATATTCTCGTCATACAACGAATAGAGCTGTGGTTTTGTCAAATTAGCAATAGATTCACTAGGCTCGTTCAGTGGCATAGTCAAACAGTGCTTTTGTTATATGTTTGTCTGGTCTATGTAGAACAAGTTTGTAAGGAAGTTCAGCTTATTATTTCGAATTTTCCATCCTATATTCTATCTCCTGTTCTCTGTACGTACTGCTAAAATGCGATAAAATGTTACATATCGTAAATCCACCTCTATTCTCAAGCGAGTGGTTCGTTCTTAAAATACGAGCAAGACTCATGTATCTGCGTAAGAGGTCCTCTACTGCAAGGTGTAATATGTTCATAAGTAGTAAATATAAATACGTGTGACATACAGCACTTACTGTTACTTGGCTTTTTTGAAGATGGTCTCAATTCAATGGCACGGACCTTCTTTCCACTGGAGCAAACTATTGGCAGACGTTAGTTCAGGTACCACCACTACCACCCTCTCATCATCACGTGCGGTAACGGAGTAATGCCAACAATGGCCCTGTTCTCTTCGTCTCTTGATTTCACTTAGTAATATTGCTGATTCACTTCGAAACTTATAACCCGTGCGGCGGGGTGACACCCTCTTCCAGAATATTCCATAAAACTGGATTTAAGCAGTATTACAAAGAGTGAATGATTAGTTGCTGTTACTAAGCACAGAGCATCGCACGAATATATATTAAGAAAGAATAAGTTCCTAATAACACAACACTCATCATTTTTGCATTCTTCATAACAATATAAAAAATAAAATACCAATAAAAATGTCTTCGACTAGCGTTGAAAAGGAAACAGGGATGTTAGATGTCGGCACCCACTGTGAATTTTGTAGGCAGCTAGATTTTCTACCGTTTCATTGCTCATTCTGTAACAAGGACTTCTGTTCGAGCCACAGGACCAAGGAATCACATTACTGTCCCTCTTTAGAGACGATTAAAAAGGATCAGCTCATTGAAAATGGAACTGTTCATAGTGGCAATAATAATGAGAAATATTTCAAGAGTTTACTTCCTGAAAAGGCACACGAAAGGATAAAACAATCTAAACAGCAACAGCAGAGTTCCAGAATAACGATAAAATCTACGTTAAACGAATCTTCATTAAATAAACTCAAAAAATTCTTCCAATCAAAGAGATCAAAACCCATCGTAAAAAGATCGAGTAATAGAGTGACTGATCTAGTGAAACTACAGAAAGCAGCACAAGGAGATTCTAAGATTCCTGTACCAAACAGAGTATACATCTATGCCAAATCGATTGACAATAATGATTCTGAGTTTAAGCCTATCTATATCAATAAGATATGGCCAATTGGGCGATCATTAGACTACATAGCGAAACAATTATCAGTGGTGAATAATAATGCAAATTCAAACACTGATCGAAACGAAAAATTATTCATTTATAAACTTAAAGATGATCAAAATTTAATTCAACTAAATACGGGTGATAGGGTTTCTTCGACGGTGAGTAATTTGGACTACATTTACTTGATTCGTGGAAACGAAATTTGATACAAAAATAATTGTTTATAATCATTTAATATGTATCTTCATATAAACATATATAATAATTTATCTCATTCCATCCTTTCGCATTAGCAGCATCCCAATCTACTGAAGAATCCTTTCCTAGTCTCTACTGAATGAATATCTAAATTATTTTGCTGTGCTTGTTGTTGTCTTTGATAATTTACATTATTGTTTTGAGCGCTATATTGCGCATGCGTGTTTTTATTAATATTATGATTGTTGATATTGACAGCGGCGGCATTTGGTACATTTTGTCTTTGATAGGCATTAAGATTATTTTGATGAGGGTGATGGTTGTGTGCCTTTTGCTCTTGTTCTAGTTCATATTTGCGTCTTGTTTGTTCCTGATATGCTTCATATGATGTTGGGTCGATATTATTTGCTTGATCTTCTAATTGTTGTTGCTGTTGCTTTTGTAAGTTTGCCTGAGCACCAGCCTGTGACTGTTTATGTCTTCTTGCCTTTTCATTTGGTGGATTTGGATGTCCATAACCATGAAGATTTGGTTTCTTATTTATCGTAAGATCCCAACCACGACCACCATTTAGCTTCATCCAGTCATATTCACCATCTGCTTCGGTATCAAGATCAGTTAAGATGGACAATAAAAGTTGTCTGTAACCTTCGTAATCTGGTGTTTCATCAAACGATAAATTTCTTACAATTTCCAAATAACGTCCAAATTGAATTGGTAATCCTTGTGCCAAATCGTAAACATTTGTCACTCGTTTCTTTTCACCAATTTTTTCATATTTTTGCTTGTTATTTGGCGCCTTGAGTCCTTGCCAAGGTAATTGGCCTCTTAAAAAATAGAAAAATACATGGCCTAGTGCCTCCATGTCGTCTCTTCTACTTTGTTCCCTTCCCAGATGTGTATTTATAGACATATAACGAGCAGTACCACTTAAGGACTTCTTTTCACGGTATGGGATATGTTGTTTCGTCTTTGGGTCTCTATATTGCTTGGCCATACCGAAATCAATCATATGAATGTCATTAGCATCTGGTTGTCCCGGTCTGCCGATGAGAAAATTATCAGGTTTAATATCTCTGTAAATAAGATCGTGAGCATGTAAATCCTCGATTAAAGTGATCATTTGTACTGCAACTTGAACTACAGTCTTAATAGAAAATCTCCTTCCACACCAATCAAACAAATCTTCTAAAGAAGGACCTAACAGATCGATAATTAGAATATTGTGTAGACCTTCTTGACCGAAATAGTACGCTTGAGGTATGCCAGGTGTTCCAGACAGAATCTTATAAGCTCTGTACTCGTCTTTTAATTGCGGGGCATCCGTCTTTCTAGGCTCGAATTTGATGGCTACAGGCATATTATTGATCATGTTAATACCTTCAAATAGCACACCGAAGGACCCCTCGCCAACTTTCTTCCCTATTTTGTAGTGCAAACCCACTATAGTAGAGGAGTCATTATAGTTATTGTTGTCATTGCCAGAAGTCATATTGCTAACTTTCTTGAAATTCTTGACGCTGGCTGAGTTAAATGTGGCTTGTTGTGGAGTAAGAGACATAAGAATACGTGTACCTATTTACAAATATGATGCTGCCAGCTTTTCAACTAGTGTCTGTTTTCCAATTTGTCCTTTTTTTGAGATCAAACAATCTGACAAGGTTAAGTGATTCGATTTATAACTCAAAGAAAAAAAAAAAACTAACTGTCAAGACGGGAAAAAAGAAAAAATCGAAAAAAAGAACCAAGACAGAGTGCGGGTAACACAGCTCTTTTTATATAAATCTATTGTATTCGTTTCAGGGTCAGGAACCAGTTGCAGTCATCAAGACGGGAAGCTCGAGGGAAAAGAGTTGTTTACACTCGTGGCAATTGAACTTGTGAGTTGATTTGTCTGTCCCGAGGAAAATTGCTCGAGGAATCGTCATTGGAAATGTGTGTATGTGTGGCTGTCGTTTCTTTTTCCAGGCCCGAGATGAGAAGAAACGCTCGTCTCGATGTGCATATATATAGTGTGTAAGATCTTGTGTTTCTGAGTTCTGTTAGGTTGCAGTGGATTTGGAGGTGTCTCGTTTTTGAAGCTGGTAGAAGTAAGTTTAATCAAACAATGGTTGTTAGTGAGGAGTTTCTAAGAAAGTTACCAAAGTGTGAACATCATTTACATATTGAAGGTACTTTGGAACCAGATTTATTGTTCCCATTAGCTGAAAGAAATGGTGTCAAATTACCTGATACTTTCCCACAGACCGTGCAAGAGTTGAATGAAAAATATAAGTCATTCGCCGATTTGCAAGATTTCTTGAACTATTACTACATTGGTACCAACGTATTAATTACTGAAGAAGATTTTTTCCAGTTGACCTGGGAATACTTTAAGAAGATTTCTAAACAATCTGTAGTCCACACTGAAATATTCTACGACCCACAATCTCACACCGATAGAGGTATCAAGCTTGCCACAGTGACAAATGGTATCAAGAGAGCTTGTGAAAAGGCAGAAAAGGAATTTGGTATTACTTCCAAGATTATCATGTGTTTGTTAAGGCACATCGAACCAGCCAAATGTCTAGAAACCATCGAGGAAGCTAAGGACTTCTTGGTCGATGGTACCATCACCGGTTTAGGCTTAGATTCTGCTGAAAAGCCCTTTCCACCACATCTTTTCGTTGAATGTTACGAAAGAGCTAGAGAGATTAACAAAGATTTGAAATTAACGGCACATGCAGGTGAGGAAGGTAGTGCTAAATATGTCAGTGATAGTTTGGATCTTCTACAAACCACTAGAGTCGATCATGGTGTTAACTCTATCCAGGATGGGGAATTGATGAAAAGATTAGCAGATGAGCAAATTATGCTCACCGTCTGTCCACTATCAAACGTCAAATTACAAGTTGTTTCTGATGTTAAAGAATTACCATTACAAAAACTTATCGATAATAATGTTCCTTTCTCATTAAACTCGGATGATCCGGCTTACTTCGGTGGTTATATCTTAGATAACTACTTACAGGTAGCAAAGAGTTTCCCTCATTGGGATTACAACGTTTGGTCACGTATCGCTAAGAACGCAATCAACGGTTCTTGGTGTGACGAAAAGAGAAAGTTTGAGCTTTTAGAAAGAGTTGACTCTGTTGTTCAGGAATTCTCAAAGTGAAGCAAAAGGTCATCAACGTAAATAAATTCTTCATAGCACTAATTTCATATATTAAATAATATCAAAGCTTTTATTTTTTTTTATTGCCTTCACCGTATTTACTACTAAGAGAGAAAAAAAATCATAGTAATAAATTGAAATTTCAATAATATAGTGACCTGTACGAGACAATCAACTAATTACATTGATAAGAGAATATAGTGGATCATGGAACTACTACCTGAAGGCAAAAGAAATACTACTCAAGTTACCTATGAAGACCAACAGAAAATCAACGAATTCTCAAAACTGATAATGAGAAAAGATTCGATTGAACAGGAATTATCAAAGGAAATGCAGGAAAAGGAATATCTAGATGATGTATCTTTGGAAATTGAATTGATTGATGAAGATGAGAAGGTTCAATACAAGATTGGTGACATTTTCCTGTTTTTTAAACAATCTGAAGCTGTAGAACAATTAGAAAAGGATGTAGAATCGATAGATGCCAAAATAGAAGAACTGCAGAATAAACAATCTGATATTGATTCCAGAGTCAGTGCATTGAAAACTGAATTATACGCCAAGTTCGGTGACAACATTAATTTAGAACGTTAACTTTATAAAATTATGTAGCATTAATCATTCAAAATATTTTCAACCAGCCATTCCTATGATTTTGAACACCCTGAGACTTTTCCATCCTGCAAGTAACGCCACTTCGTTAAACAATATTAATGATTATGAGTTTGAGCTATAAATTAAATACTATATTAAGTTGTGGTCTATCCGAACAAAATAGTTGTTTCACTGCATTAATTACTTCATTTTTCCTCATTTGAGGATCTGTTATTCTCATCTGGCGACGAAGTACCATCAGAAACAGATAGAGTAATATCAATCTTATCCGGCTCTTCTTGAGCATCATCTTGGGTGTTCGTATTTGTAGCTTGAACGTGTGATTTGACTGGTTCTGGGATAAAAGTAAAGTCACCTTCAATATCTTCAAAGTAATATGCAGCTTCACCTAATTGTGCTAAATCTGTACCTTTCTCTTCTTCCTCAGGAGTCAAACGAATTTTTAACCAAGGGATCTGGTTCATCGCTAACAATATAATTGCAGTCACAACTGCTGCCCATGAACAAATGGCACAAATACCTGCTAGTTGGTAACCAAGTTGTACCCAATGATGATCGAGCCATCCTCCGCCAATGTCAGAAGCATATACACCAGCAGTGTTATTAACATATTTAGCGGCAAAAAAAGCTGTCAAGATACTTCCCGTAACACCACCCACAGCATGTAATGCCCAGACCTCAAATCCTTCATCAATTTTCATCAAGTTTCTGACGTCGATAGCAAAATTACAACAAGTAGCACCTACTATACCAAAAATCATTGAACTCCAGATTGGAACGTATCCTGCGCCCGGGGTTATAGCAACTAAAGCAGAAATAATACCAGAACTGATGCCAACTGTGGTCCACTTTCCATCATATTTAAAATAATCTATGAATAGCCATGTCATGCCGCCAAACGATGCCGCTAGGACAGTATTTTCTATAGCATACCATGCCCTAATTGTAGAATTTCCAGCAGACCCACCATTGAAAAAGATCCAAGCAAAAAAGATGAAAATCGTACCTAGAACCACGTTAATTACAGAGTGAGGTTTATACTTTGGTAAGCCGGTACTGTTTCTTGTGGGATCCCTTCTTCCTAGTAATAAAGCATAGATTAGAGAGCTCACCCCACCTGTTTCATGTATAAGGCTACCAGCAAAATCTAACTCACCTAACTCCTCCAGCCAGCCTGTGCTATTCCAGCTCCAGCAGGCACAGGGACAGTAGACTAAAGTCATCCATATAAACAAAAACACCATCATTGGAAATAGCCTGGCCCTTTCATTTGCTCCACCTAAGGCTAATACACCAGCTACAGATGCAAACATTCCTTGGAAAACAGCATATAATATTTGCGGAACTGTTGATACAGCAGAAGGTTCATCTAATACATGTCTAAAAGCAAAAAATTTCAATGTTCCCAGAAAGCCATGTCCTTTGGTAGTGTCACTAAAGACTAATGAATAGCCCCAAAACCACCATTGGATAAGGCATACACACCACGCCATCAGTGAGAGCCAAAGTGATGATAGACTATGTTTGCGTCTCGAAAGACCTGAATATAACAGACCAATACCCGGTATCATAAGAAGTACACCAGCCGCTGAGACTCCTACCCAGGTCATATTGGCGAAGTCGTACTGGTCATTGGGGTCTTGAATTGTTGAAGAAATTTCTGAACTTGACATAAATTTTATATTATTCTCTAATTTTTTTTGCTTCTCTAATAAGGATCAGTTTCCACAATAATTAAAATAGCTTTGACTAACATATATATATATATATATATGTAAGACTATATAATTACTAAGTTGCTTATATGTAACTGATAAGAAATTCTCTTATCAATAAACTAGACGACAGGAACTGCGGTATCATTGCTCCTTGAAATTCTTCCTAATCTGTTTGATTAGCCCCATCCAAGATCACTTTCAATTGAATGCATATAATTTTTAGTTATATTCTTCGGAGTGTGTTTACAAACTGCGTTATGAGCTCGATATAATATCAGAAGTCCAAAGGTCTTAAATGAATTTAGATAAGCCATTTAATTTCTGATAAGGCTCTCTCCGAGGTTTTATACTGACGCTTTTTATCAAAAAAAAAATAGTGTGTAGGCCAAATAGATAAAGATTGGAGTTTATTGACTACAAAGAAAGGTACAATCACTAGATTACGGAAGGTATTAAGATTGGCACAATCAGTATTGAACCCTTTCTATTAATTAATTCTTATTTGAAGAAATTTTGTTTTTATGTATCGCAAGAGATAAGAAACTCAGGAGAAACAGGAACTTTTTTTATCTATCGTCTGAACATGCACACTTATCTATACACACTATCTAATGCCTTTTCTAAGGGTTGGCCTCTTTTCATAATGATAAAGATTGAAAATATTTGAATCTTTCAAACAGGAATATTATCGAGGACAGAGTAGGTTCACTTAGGCGCTGCATCTCATGGGTTTTGTCTCGGCTATAGTTACCAACAATTTTTAGACAGTACCCAATGCTTCCAGTATACAGTTTTCAAAACACCTGTAGGATATTTTAAACAAATTTCTCAATTTTAATCTCGGTAGTTCAGAAGTTACTTTACAGCAGTAGCTTTCAATTCAGGTTTGTAACCGAGGTTATGCTAGAGGGAATCCTATATTTAGGTTATTAGCTGCTATTTATTATATATCTCACATGTTTACTATTTAGGGATACTAGTCATAGAATAATTTTTTCGATCAAAACTAGTGGTCATTTAACTAAATATAATAATAAGCAAAAATATCATAAAATTGATAAAAATCAAAATTATTACTTAAAACTAAAAAAATGGGATATATGAATACGATGGGTATATACATGATCTTACTTATAATTATCACACATGTATTAAGGGCATTAATGGACGAAAGAAAAAAAATACAATCCGTAGTTAGAAAGGTTAACAAAAAAAAAGATCCGTTTAGACTAGTTGGATAGAAATTTTTATTTCATGAACTAGTCAACTCAAAATAATGACGTTAGCAAAGCATAGTCAACATCATTTGCATTAGCGATGTATAACAAAACTTGAGCTTTGACAGGGGTCAAGTAACCACCGGCAATTGCTCCCTCTGGAACTGCATCAGTACTAACATAGCTCAATGGACCAACTGTCTTGGCGTACACAACAGGCATGGTATTATTTGCAATACTTACTGCCGTACTATTGGTTGCTGGACCAGAAACGACAACGACCAAACCACTTAAAGTGGAAGCTAACGAATCTACAGTGCTTGCGAGATAAGTTGCATCGTAGACAACTGGGACTAATATCCTGCTAGAAACATTTTGATAGGCGTGAGCATCAGTAAACATAGTGTAATTTGTTCTAATTGTTGAGTCAGTGCCGATGAAAGCCGGTAAAGAAGCATCATTGTAGAAAATAACTTCGTCTTGGTCATTAACGATACCTATTGGAATACCAGCGCCTGGAGCATCGGAGGGGCCGAAAATACCTGAATAAATCAAACCACGT
Source organism: Kazachstania africana CBS 2517 (assembly GCF_000304475.1). Lineage (NCBI taxonomy): Eukaryota > Fungi > Ascomycota > Saccharomycetes > Saccharomycetales > Saccharomycetaceae > Kazachstania > Kazachstania africana. Next base: position 1,485,742 of record NC_018940.1, read on the forward strand.
CTATCCACGACTAATGCACCGCGTCCAGCAGCAGAGGTACTATTAGCAACTAGAATACCTAAGGCAACATCATCAGTAACGACAATTGGTGTCGTAGTGTCAAGGACAACGGCAGTGAAGAAACCTAAACCTTCCAAACCTCTTCTACTAGAAGTAATAACAACGGCCTTAGTGTCGTTAGTTAAGAGCTCATCGACAGTTGCAGATACATTATACAATTGAGTGGCATTCAATGGAAGAGATGTGTTAAATAAAACAGTATAGTTTAGATGGGTTTGATTGAGAATTGGAACGATACCGCCAGTGACGACAACTTGCAATTCCTCTGGAACAGCTGGAAAAGTGAAGTTCGTCAAGTTCGAATAATTTGCAGTTCCATTGGACACAATAGGAATAGTGATATTTGTTGCATTTGTAAAATTGAAGCCCTGGAGGGTGTTTGGAACAGCAGTAGCATTAGCAGCAGCTACGGTCGTTGTAACAGTTGCAACACCAGTAGTGTTTGTATAATTTGTGTCATATCCAATGCTTGTTGCGTTTACAAAGGAAGTTGCATTAGCACGAGAGTCGTCCTTTCTAAAGGTTAACCTTTTCCATATTGGCGTGGCTTCGGCGACAGAACTAGTAGCGACCAAAGCTGATAAAATAAAACCTAACTTCATATTTATTTTTCGATTATCAGAGGTTTCTTTTCAATAGATACTTGAGATGGTTGAATTATAGAAGATAGTTAAGATATAGAAAATATCAAAGGAATAAATAAGATATAAGTTGCACATTATATATATATTTTTCCCGAGGGATTATTGTCGAGGTTATTTCACATAGAACTCGATGACCTTCTTATTTGTTACCCATCACCCTTTTTTTATGGAGTCCACTAATGCCAAAGATAATCTTAAAAATCCCTTGCGCAGATATTGTTATTGGCTGTATGTAGGCATCGACTGCCCCGTAGTTAAGTTTACTCAACAGCTCCTTTGAGAATCTTAATATCTTGGCGATAGACAATTATATTGGCATGCGATGACCATTCTGTTTATTTTACTATACGTATTTTATTAGGGAAATGACTTCAAGAAGCATATTCTACACTTATCTTTCCAAGTTGGGACGTACGCTGGGGGCATCCCTTCTAAGATGTGGAGCCCCAAAGCTAATAAGTACATGCAAGGGCTTCTTTAATTGGTGCCAATTATGATATAGCCCGTTTGAGTTCCAAGGCCAGACTGATCACAGATTTAGCGGTGAGCTTCTCTCTATACCTTTAAACTTAATTGGAAATATAGCTACTACCAAAATACCTAATTTGGCATTCTAAGTGGTTTCTTCTCCTCCGGGATTCCACTGTCACCCACGAAGCAACATACAGAGAGAGGGAGAGAGAGAAAATCCGTATTTCTACGGAAAAGGCCCCGTTTAGTACGGAGATGAATGAGTTTCCGACTTGGTTTCCCGAAGAACTCGCCGCAGAAAATCTCAAAGTGATCGGCATGACAACAAAGAGCATCTCGATGAATTTGGGAAAGCATCAATGAGACCGCTTTTTGTTTCCCACGGAGTTGGCAAGACAGTAAAAGGACAGTTAAGACCAAGATAACAATATGAGGGGATAAACTAATTTTTTTGTGTCAATTGGTTCTTAACTTTCCCAAAACAAGGAGATTTTGTCTAGTTCTACATCTAGAGTTCTTGTGTGAGTGAATTACTTTATTCGTGAGGTGGATGTAATCCCCTTCAATGTATTGTATAGTCTTTCACATAATAAAACATACACAAAAGTCTCTTTTCCATATTTTGCCGCCATTAAGTGCCATCCACAAAACTTTGTAACCCATTTGGGAGGCATGCCTGTTGTAAATCTTCGCTTATACGCTCTTTACCCAGTATGCACTAAAGATGGGAAATCGATACTTATATAAATTATTTATTCACATAATTCTGTTTGTTTCTATAGAGACACTGTCACTTTTTTAAGGCGTCCGAACTCAGGGATGTATATAGTTTCTTTAACAGAATTAATAGTCCATTTTATGCTTGCTATAGAAAAATTATAAATGTTAGAGAGCTCTTTAAAGAACGCTAATATATCTATCCAAAACACCATAATACGAATAAATAGCCGTCTATAATGCATTTTTCCTCGTCAAATAATCAAACCTAGAGTAAGTGTAACCAATAAATGGTAAATCTTCCTTGACAGCCCCATTATTAACATTACCTTGCTTCATCATCTCTTCTCTTTGCTTGGCAGCATGTACCATAGCTGGAGAATCTGGTACATTTTCTAATTCATCAGTTGGGAAAAATCTTGTATCAGTTATTGAACTCAATTTTGGAATATAGGGCGCTTCAACCTGTCTGATCGTATTCCAATCAACACCACGGAAGAATGGATGGTTCTTGATCTCATCTGCACCGCCATGTCTACCCAATCTTTGATCTGCATGCGATAGAAGTCTTCGGATTAAATCTTCAGCTTCATAAGAAATATGAATATCGTCGGGAAATTGTAAAGTTTGTTCAAAATTCATAATTTTACGATACGTTTCTTGTGGAGTCTCCGAGCAAAAGGGTGGCCAACCTATTAAACATTCATACATGATGGCACCAAGAGACCACCAATCACATTCTTGACCGTAACCTTGGTACAGAAAGATTTCAGGTGCAATATAATCTGGTGTACCCACAGTAGAGTATGCCATTAGACGACGAGACTTTCTCCAGGTTTGGATTTGTTGTCTGTTCGACATGGTTAGATTGATCGAGTCTACTATCATTGTTTGCCTATTATTGCCATTATTATTCACAGTCTGACCTGGTTTAGTTAAACCACCATTAGCTTGATCTTCTTGCAGTAGTTTTTTATAATAATTCGAGTCATGAGTTTTGTGGAAACCAGTAGAAAGACCAAAATCAGATAACTTGATGTGTCCTCTGATATCAATAAGAATATTGTCAGGCTTTATATCCCTATGAATGAACCCTAGTTTATGAACTGTTTCAATTGCTAGTATACACTCTGCCATGTAAAACCTGGTGACATCCTCAGTAAATAATTGCCATCTAATCAACATTGTCATCAAATCACCGCCCGGTAAAAATTCCATGATTAAATAAAGGTATTGAGCATCTTGGAAGGAATAATATAAGGAAACCACCCATGGAGAATCACTACCGGCAAGAACATCTCTTTCTGCTTTGACATGAGCTAATTGATCTTTCTTATACATTTCTGATTTTAAAAGTGTCTTCATAGCATATATTTTACCTGTATCTTTCTTTTGAACCAATCTGACTTCACCGAATGCACCTTTACCAATAACTTTAACAGTCTGGAAATCTTCTAATGATAATCTTGTTCTTCTTAATCTTAAAAACTGAGATTCCTTTTTACCCAAAGAACTTAATTGCCTTGATTTTCTTTCGTCGGACCAGTTATGCGACGTTAATTCACCCTCTAATTCTACCCGTCTCTCATTTCTTTCAATGGCATATTTGACTGATTGTTGATAAAAATTTTCAACTTTCAATTTTACAGCAGCAGCCCTATCTTGGGTGGCTTTAGATAATAAATCTGGCCTTCTTTCAAAGAACATGTAATTGTTGTCGCCATTAGAACTAGCGTTATTAGAACTAGCATTCATATTCTGCAATTGATGTGGTTGTGATGCTTGAAAATTTCTAGTTGGAGTCTGTTGAATTGCCTGGTTATAATGATTTTGACTGTGCTGAATTGGTGTCATTACAGTGTTCATATTATTTTGGTGCTGGCTATAATCTGATTCATTTGAATAATGACTAGGAGGATATGGAGCTGCAGGTTGGGAGAAGTTATTAACACTTGCACCGCTATTATCATTCCGTACATGTGGTTGCTGCTGTATCATGCTATTTGAATTATTGTTATGCTTGAAAATTCCAGTCATTGCTGGTGGTTGTTGTTGTTGTTGTTGTTGTTGTTGTGCATTATTCATTAAATTTGGTGGAATATAGTTATTTTGGTGAGTCGGTGTAGTAGGATAGTTTAACCCCGGAAGATCTGTGAAACCGCCATGCACTACGTTTCCATTCCCTTCTTCTTGTAACTGATCTTGTAACGATTGATGCGAATTTTGTTGCCTCATATAGTTATTACTAAAACCTGCAACAGGTGGTCTCTGGATCTGTTGATACATATCCATTTCGGGTTCGTACGGCTGTTGTTGTTGTTGCTGCTGGTACGAATTGCCAGATCCAGAAGAATTGTTATACGGGTTGCTACCAAACATGCCCTTGTTTCTATTTTTGAATTGTTGATAAAAAAAATGCCTTGAAATGTAAATGAAAAATATGATAGTTCTCTAGGATAATTAAACAGTAAGTAATTGACCGAAATAACTATAAAAATGGTTGATTTTATGTATAATATGCCCAAGGTATCTGATTGCTGAGTGAAGGGACACTAATTGTCTGTAGTTTCACCGGAATGAAAGCCAATATGAAGGATCAGTTAACCCAATGTAAAGTTTTCATTCTCAGCTCAGAAAATCAAATTTTCGCAATGAAGCGAAAAGCATCAAATATCGAACATCAACGGAAACATCATATTACACGACCACTAAAAGGTGACAGACACACCAATCGCATCCAGATTCATAGTGATACATTTAAGTGAATTATATTGTATGAGACGCCATTTAACCATGGGAAACACATAGTAGAATGTTCCGTAATATTTTCTTTGATTGGCTGGCTGTTCGAGACATCTCGCGATACTGTCGCAACTAAGCGAATGCACGATCTGGCAATTATCATACAATGCAAAATACCTGTAGCTAATAATGTAATGTTTTTAATTATAAAGTAAACTGCATACTACAGTCGAGTACCTCAGCACCCTATTAAAGCTATTTAAAGATAAGTTATGTATATAAGAAAATTAACGTAAAAGTAATCCTTAAGCTTAAAATTGTAAAGCAGCACCCTTTTGCTTCTTTTCACCACCTAATTCGAAGTGCTTACATCTCTTTAAGGTTAATTGAGCCTTGGTCTTACAGTTAACACATTCTAATCTTAAAACAACCTTCTTGGTAGTCTTAGCTTTCTTGTGGAAAACTGGCTTGGTTTGACCACCGAAACCGGATTGTTTACGGTCATAACGTCTCTTACCTTGGGCGAATAAGGAAGCCTTACCAGCTTTGTATTGGGTAACCTTGTGTTGAGTGTGCTTACGACAGGTCTTACCCTTACAGTAGGTCTTTCTAGTCTTTGGAACGTTAACTATTTCGAAAAATATTTTGTTAGTAACAAATTCAACGTTAAAAATGGCTTGGATCCTCCACGTCAGTTAATAAATGTAAAAGTACATCAAATAAGTTGCTCATAACTTAAGAGATTGCTATACTTTGAAAACTTCTATGATTGCATTGGCTTCAAAAAATTTTCTGTCCATTTTGAATGTGCTGAAAACGTTTTCAAATAGACTTTAACAAACAAAAGTTACATGTATCTGGTTACTGTTCTATTAAAGTATCATTATCGATCGTAGTCAATGTTTTATCCTTATATTGCACTAGATATCATTTTTGTAAACTATTTGCCATCATGAAAAGAATTATTCCATTACATTTATAGCTTCACTTGGTTTCCATTCTGCTCACATCAACGATTACTACATACCCATTGCGACTGATAGTTCTTAGTTGTTTAAGGTATGTAAGATTTCCTGCAAACCCAAAATTTAACTAATTTCAATGTTTGCACTCAGTATGCACTTAATGTGTGTCTGCATTACCTGTGTGATGGGAATGGAAATTTCGCCGCCGTTACTGAGAACTGCGTTTCCTTTCCCAGACTCAGTAAGCTAATCCCATCTCAGCCCGTACTGGGAGACTGGAAGGGAAGCTAGGCTGAGGTCCACACATATTCGATAATCCTCGACAGAGCAGGAAACAATTTTCCCCGCTGGCACGGTATTCGCCTATCCCGGGGAGCAATGAATGACTCTCTGTTTAACAAAACCAGAGCCTTCCATCGGGCGATTAAAAAAATTGAGAAATTTTTTGAAATTTTTCAACAGAATCGAATTAAATTGCAAAAGTTAAAATCAAGATGTATGGGGGGAATCCATGTACGGATGTTTGGGAGAACAGTCATGGGAAAGTTTCACATGGAGTTGTCGAGCACGTGACTACGAAACGCATTAAAAGAAGATATAAAAGACATGAAGCGTTCTTGGCTTCATGCTTGAAGGTGTTCATAAAATATATGTCTATATGTATGTGAGATGTGAGATGTGGGTTCATAGGGAATCATCTTGCTCAGGGTAGGCCTGTCAAGAGAAGCACAATAAAGGATGGACTGATGTAATCCTTTTTGTAAATAGGAGCCTAAAAGATGTTTGTTTCCATAAGTGTCCTGGAATCTCTAATGTCTTCGTGGCATGCTATTCTTCGTTTCTTGTTAGAAAATAGTGAGTTGTCTTACTAGAAGTATTGAGTTCAAAAAGGTTATCACTCAACTTCCAGATAGCCTTTGTTGCGCCGCATCGAGAACTTCAGTTTCATCCACGTAAGATAATTGGTCTAGTACTTCGTTTTGGTCGAACGGATAACTACATCTCTCACTAGGACATATTACAATGGCATAATTTTGTTGAATCAGACATTTCTGTAAAATTTGTCCACAATTAGGGCATGTTGTAGAGTCATTTGTGGTTTCTCCCTCCTCTTTTTTCACAACGATCTTTGCATCTTCTTTGGTATCTTTCGCCATTTTGATCCTATTGGCGTTGTTATCAAATAATATCTAACTGTTTCTTATCAGAACTTGCTCTAAATGCGATGAGTTTGCTTTTAAAATCTTGAAATTTTTCATTTCGGTCATTAGGAGCCCATTGATTAATTTGAAAAGAAGAGCTACCACAAGACCTTCCATTTATTATATGGAAAGAAAACAAGATACCTGACGCTATTTCTAGTACATATGCCAAGAGTAGAATCAGAAACATTTAAAAGACTTCAAAACGATCCTTCATGCATAAGGAACATATGTATTGTTGCTCATGTTGATCATGGTAAGACATCCCTTTCGGACTCATTGTTGGCATCAAACGGTATTATTTCCCAAAGGCTAGCAGGTAGAGTTCGTTATTTAGACTCGAGACCTGATGAACAATTGCGTGGTATTACCATGGAATCTTCAGCCATTTCCTTATATTTCAGGGTCTTACATAAGCAAGACGGTCAAGATGGGCCCCTAGTTAAGGAGCACTTGGTTAATCTAATTGATTCACCAGGTCACATAGACTTTTCGAGTGAAGTAAGTGCTGCTTCAAGATTATGTGATGGAGCAGTTGTATTGGTCGATGTCGTAGAAGGCGTTTGCTCTCAGACAATTACCGTTCTAAGACAATGTTGGATTGAAAAATTAAAGCCTGTACTAGTTTTGAATAAGATAGATAGATTAATCGCCGAATTACAATTAACCCCTCAAGAGGCCTACGTCCATTTGTATAGGGTTATTGAACAGGTTAATTCAGTTATTGGTTCCTTCTTCGCAGGAGAAAGACAGCTGGATGACCTGTCCTGGAGAGAACGATTAGAGCAAAATTCCAATGCAGAATACATCGAAAAGGATGATTCAGAGCTATATTTTAATCCTACAAAAAATAATGTCATATTTGCATCTGCTATTGATGGATGGGGGTTCAATATTGGTCAGCTAGCCAGGTTTTATGAGCAAAAATTGGGAGCTAAGAGAGAAAACTTACAAAAAGTTCTTTGGGGTGTATTTTTATATGGATCCCAAAACAAAAAAATTATCAATCATAAAAGTTTGAAGGGTAGAGCATTAAAGCCATTATTTGTCTCGTTAATTTTAGACAATATATGGAAAATTTATGAAAATGTCGTTGTTTCGAGGGACATGGGTGCTATTGAAAAAATTACCAAGGCTTTAAATGTCAAATTATTGCCTCGTGATCTCAAATCTAAGGATGACAAACAATTACTCAGAAATATAATGGGGCAATGGCTTCCTGTAAGTACGGCTGTATTACTGACGGTCATTGAACGGTTGCCCTCACCTATGAAATCTCAAAATGAACGTTTGGATATAATTTTAGGGAAGGATATCCACAGTAGCGCTGCTGATCCAACACTATTGAAATCGATAAGGGAATGTGATAGAGAAGGTCCATCATGTGCCTATGTATCCAAAATTCTGTCTATTCCAAGAGAAGAATTACCAATAACTTCATCAAATCAAGTTTCACATGATGAAATTATGGCAAGAAGTAGGAAAGCACGCGAAGAAGCGTTAAATGCCGCAAAAGCAGCTGAATTAGCGGAGAATATGGCCAAATTAGAAGTGAAAGGCTCACATCAGGGCTTTGAGGACGACTCAGACTTGTATGAGAGAGCAAAAGAGACTGTGCTAACACCTGATATAGATGTGCTTGCAAGCACCTCGAAAAAACATCGAGATTCTAAAACCGTACTGGAGACCCCTTCTAATTTCGAATTTGACATGAACTTTGAAAATGATGGAACTGACAATTTGATACCAGATTTTGTACCCACCGATATTGATCCTAATGACCCTCTAAGTGCAATGTTCGAATACGAAGAAGAGGATCCATTTCAGACTTCTGAACCACCAAACGTCGTCGAGTATGAATACGAAGAGGATGAGACGGATATCTTCGATGAAAAAGATGAAGTTTTGATTGGCTTTGCCAGAATCTACAGTGGCTCTTTAAGGGTTGGCCAAGAAATTTCCGTATTAGGACCCAAATATGATCCAAAGAACCCTACTGAACACATTAAAACTGCTACAATTACTTCTTTATACTTGTTCATGGGTAAAGAGTTGGTTCCACTAGATGTTTGCCCCTCAGGAAATATTGTAGGTATTGGAGGCCTAGCTGGTAAAATTTTAAAGAACGGTACATTAATTGAACAAGGCGTGACTGGTGTAAATTTAGCAGCAGTTAACTTCCACTCCTCTCCAATCGTTCGCGTTGCTGTTGAGTCTGTAAACCCAATGGAAATGCCAAAATTAGTTCGTGGTTTAAAACTGTTGGATCAGGCAGACCCATGTGTAGAAACATTTGTTAATGAGAAAGGTGAGTACATTTTATGTACTGCTGGTGAACTACATCTTGAAAGATGTTTGAAAGATTTGCATGAAAGATTTGCAGGTGTAGAAGTTTCACATTCAGAGCCAGCTATACCATATAGAGAAACATTTTTATCTACATCTGATATGAATCCACCACGGAATGCTCAACTAGGACGCAGTGTTGTTGAAACGTTCTTAGGAAATTACAAAATTAGAATTAGGACGATTCCACTGGCTGATGAAGTGACATCATTCTTAGATAAGAATGAAAGTAGCATTAAACGAATTTTTGAGGGTGACAATGGCTCGAAAATTGATAATTTAGATACCACTATAATGGATAAAGATACATTTTTCAATGAACTCGAAAAAGTTCTTGAAGCCGATACTAAGAATCAAGAAATATTATCTAACTGTTTGTCTAGGATCGCTGCATTAGGACCAAAAAGAGTAGGTTGTAACATCCTTTTATCAGAACACAACTTATTAGGAAGCATATTTGATAATACTCTAGGTCAGTTCGAGTTTTCGGATTCAATATTAAACGGTTTCCAGCTTTCAGTTTCTGAAGGTCCGCTAGCCAAAGAACCGGTTCAAGGAATGTGCATTATCGTGGAGGATATAAGTGCCATAACTGAAAGAGATCTAGCTACCATCAATGATCCACATTATCAAGTAGATATTCCAAATATATCTGGTCGTTTCATTACCCATGTCAGGGACCAAATCCACGAGTCCTTTTTGGATTGGTCACCAAGAATAATGTGGGCAATGTATTCGTGTGATATCCAAACATCTGTGGATGTCTTGGGTAAAGTTTATGCTGTCGTTCAACAAAGACATGGTAAAATTGTCTCAGAAGAAATGAAAGAAGGTACACCATTTTTCCAGATTGAGGCACACATTCCCGTTGTAGAAGCATTCGGACTGAGTGAAGACATCCGTAAAAAGACTTCTGGTGCTGCCCAACCTCAACTAGTATTTGCAGGATTTGAATGTATCGATTTAGATCCATTCTGGATCCCAACTACGGAAGAAGAACTGGAAGAATTAGGCGAGACGGCGGACAAAGAGAATGTTGCTCGCAGACACATGAACGCAATAAGAAGACGTAAAGGCTTATTCATTGACGAAAAGGTCATCCAGAACGCCGAAAAACAACGTACTTTGAAGAGGAATTAAAAGGCTGGAAGACTACTAATTATTATATAGAACATATTTTACGTAATTAATCTAGTTCGTGCTTAACGATTTGCGGTCCAATCTCGCGTTCCCGAATTCAATATATCAGAGGAAAAGAAAAGCGAGATGGCCTCGACTAGAAAAAAGTTTAACCGTGAATATGAATGTTGAAAGTGTTAAATCATTTACATACAGAAGACTGTGATAGGATTGAGAAAATGATATCTGAAAATAATGGCAGGATGGGAACCACATCAATAGAGGTTGTGTCTCAAGAGGGCCCCATGCCGATAAACCTGATGATGCAAGAAGGCGTCAAAGCTTTGACTAAAATATTATCCAATCAACTACAAGATAGAAAGACTTTTGAAAATACTGAACATCCAATGCAGTTTGTGGTAAAAAGTGATGGAGATTCTTCCCATTATTCGAAATCTGGGGAAAATGCGTCAATTACATCCACAGATGGTGATGTTTTAAAGATGACAAACCATTTGGCGTTAAATGGCGCTCAGAAAACTGGAGATCTCAATTCTGCGAATATACTAATAGATAGCAAGAGTGCGGGAGCTTTCTTCGATGAGGAATTCCCTGACCCAGAGTTACACATCAACGGAGAAGAAGCAGAAATAATTTTTGACTATGAATCACATGATATGGAGGATCCAACAGAGGGTATTGGTAGAAAAATCTCGGAGATGATTGAATCTGTATTGCCAGGGGGGTTTTCATCAGATGCACAGGGGAGATTACATGCAATAGTTAATGGAAATGAGCTAAATATAACTGAAGAGGTTGATGATCAGGGGGAAATACGACAACAAGAAGCCAATTTCAAAAATGTACGGAACTCCATGAACACTAATATAGATCCTCGAAATAATCTCGACGTTACTGATGTCGACATCACTGATGATAACGAACATGAACATCAAGCTGGAAGTGCTGATGGCTATCACCATGATCGAAATTGTTGTCCACACCACCATCCACAAGAGCCCTCGAGATATAGAAACTATAATTACCATGATTTTGAATATTCCAATACCAATAATAGAAAACAAGCTCCAAATTTTTCCACTCTAATAGATCAAGATAAGCCACTTTGTATGTTTTGTGAATATTATATGGTGTTTGGAGAGGCCCCACGAAATATGATCAAATGGTACAATAATATGTATGGTTATAATCGAATGCCGCCTTCTAGGGACCATCGTCATCACCATAATCATGATCACAACCATGGACACCAGGAAGGAAATCGTAAGAGAAACAAATGACTGCGACCATTAACGGAATGTCACTTTTGAACTCCCAAGCGTATTACTAGTGTATGAATATATATTTGGTTTTATGTATGTAAATGCATCTAAATTAGGGTATACCCCAAGGTAGAAATTAAAGTAGCTGATGAAAAATGGGAAAAGAGTAGATTGAAATTCTCACTGATTAGCATTATTAGAATCGGGCGTTGTCGTCGTATTAGTATTATAATGTCTTCTTTCCTTTCTTGATTCATACTCATGTAATAGTATGCACATACATGTTAGAGCCTGCGTATTCCAAGGAATATCATTCTCGCTTGAATTTACTTTGAACTCTTGAATTTCAAAGCTTGCAAGCCTTAATGTCCTTCTCTTTGGTAAAACACTCATATTATCATCAGAGTATTTACCCCAAACTGGTAAATGACCTAGCGGTCTTACATTTCTGTCATCATTAGAAAGATTGACATTATCGAGATAATTTGGGGTGTTGTCATCGAGTATCAATAACTTGATATCATTTGTGCCGAATGGAGAAGCAAAGCTGGAGAATCCAAACCATCTCAAAGGTAAGTCATCTACAATAGTGTCGATATCCTTCTTATCCTTGAAGTTATACATGGGGATAGTGACTCCATTGAAGAACTTCAGTTCATGCTTAATCTTACCGTCTAAACTGTTCACATTAGCCTTGAGAATTTCGCAAAACTCGAATCTGATTACCCTATAAGTTTCTGTCTCTGTTACTACCTCAACGTTATCAGGAATAGATTGATCCACCGGTAGAACATCGTATTTGGAAATTTTCATTATTGGATCTTTTTTATTACTGTTGAAAATGGTCTTAATTAAGGCTGATGGAACGGCATGAAACAAAGGAATTCCTATTTTTGTCTTAAGATCGACGTTATTAAATTTTCTCTTGCTCTTAATAAAATGCTGGTAAGATCTTTCACTAGGAAAGACAAAGAATCCTCTCGTAAGTAACACTGAAATGAATGGAAGCTTCCTTACAGAATTAAATGCCGGTGCCCTATTTACATAACCTAATCTTTCTAAGTCGCCAATAGTATCTGTGTCTGATACAAAAGTATTTAGCGTTTCTGAGTCAGACACTGTTTCATTATTCGTACCGATAGTCCTTAAATTTTCGAAAACTGTCGACTGATCTTCATTATCCAATGATTGTGCTAGCCACGAACCTGTTTGTGATGCGTCATTAACAGCGTTTCCTCGGTTTCTCCTTCTATTTCCTATTAATGATCGAACTCTGTCCATTGATCATACAATACAATTACCATGAAACGAAAATAAATTCCAAAAATAACCGTAATAGCGTGTTCTACACAACTATAACAGATGGGATGAGAAGAATATAAACAGCTCAATATACTAGCTAGATAAATTATTAAAAGGATATTAGAGCAATGAGATCTTCCCAGATGGGAAGGAAACGAAAAATTAATAAAAATAAAAAAAAAAGAACGAAAATAAAGCCATCGAAAAAAGCTATTGATAAACAAACAAACCTATCGAGAATAAGCAAGCAGATGGGATTGGACGAAGAGAAGATCAAGAAGAGGCTGTCGCAGATAGAACTGGACATTGACCAGATGAACCAGATGATTGACGACAATTTGCTGTTGAGCAAGGGCGAGCAGGGTGTTTCGGAAGCAGAAGACGAAGTTAAACAGTCGAAGTTACATGAGGTTACAGACGTAGAGACTGGTTCAGATACATATGGGGATGCGGACGATGGGTTTGCAGTGGAAGTAGAGGAAGGAAATGGAGACAATGCGAAGTCTATTTCAAATACAGAGGCTAGCGTAGAAAAAGATGTGCAGGATGAGAGAGTCGATAGAGTAGAAGGGTTAGCTGACGTGATTGAGGAAAACAATGTTGAAGTCAAAGAGTTAACAAACCAAGATAAGGATGGAAAGATCGAGGAAGAAGAGGCTACGGCTGAGGAAGATGAGATTACAGCAGAACAAGATGTAAATAATGAAGGAGTTTCAGAGGAGGTTGAAGACCCACACGACTCTACACACTCCGATGACGTGACACTCGAAGATACCACTAAAAGTAACGATGGTGAAAAAGGTCCACTTGGGGATAAGACTCAGCCTATTCAGGAAGAGAATGAAAGTCAATGGGAAGAAATTGATGAAAATACGGAGGAGGCCAAAACTACCAGCATACAGGACAAAATAGTTGCTCAATCGATAGAGACAGCGGTTCCAGCATTCTCTGACAAAGAATCTTCTCCTGATGGTAATTTAGGTGAAGATGATAAAATTGTCTTACCAAAGAAAGACAACGGTGACAACAACGCTACGAACAATCCTCGAATTTTCTCCAACCCATTCAGAGTTATATCAGTGAGCAGCCCCGCCAGTGCCACTTCTAGTCGTAAGAGTTCGTTGGATACGAAGTCTACGGTTGTTAAGAAAACTCAAGAACAAGAAAACGTAACGAGATTGCAAAAGAGACACGATTACCTCATCAACAAATGTATGAAGCTGAATAAAGAGATCGATTACCTGAACAAGATGATGCTACAGGGCAACTTAGACGTTGGCGACAATAAAAAACTGAAGCTTGCCATCTCCAAATTGCAACAGTATTATGACGAGAAAAACAAAGAGAAATACGAAGTAGGCGTCATCCTAAGTAGACAACTAAGAAAACAGATCAACAATGGCGAAAACGGTCAGTTCTGGGTCGGAAGCAAATAAAATCCTCGAACAAATCATGCATGGTATATATATATCGATACCCTAAGTAGAGCCTCCTGGGCCCTCGTGCTCTCGAGGCGACGAAAACAAACTCCAGTCAAACAAAAACTATGTAACCAAGTAATTCAAAATGGACACTGCAATATATCTTTCTCCGAACGTACCCCCACCCCGCAAAGTGGTCCAACCAAGTCAAAGTCATCCATGGCTCATACAGCCTCAATCAATGAATGCTTAGAAATTTATTTTAAAATTGATCTACTTGCCTCGGCGACGAATCTCGCTGTCAAAATCTGCTTTTCAGAAACAAATCAAAAATTTCTTCAAACATCCAAGATTATTCAGTCGAATAAAACAGCATCTCACCTACTTTGTTCCACCTTCTTCGCGAATAAACGAGTTAGTTTCAGTGGCTCCTTTGGTGTCTATCAATATCTGACATAACCACAAGAAAAGACTTACCGTTTTAACGATCCTTATCACCTTCCGTTTTGATTGTTGTTTGCATTTCGAAAAAAGAAATTCGTTTTCATATCTCTATAGCACGTTCGTTGACCGTTTCTGTGTAAGCAAGTGATCTTTGTGTATAACGTTCCATTTAACGGATCTATTCCTCGTGCATATAATCCAAGTTCAATTTTATTCGACTTTAAAATGTCCAATCAAGGCACTGGCGATTCCGTCAATGCAAACACTGTGTCTTCCTTAAATTTGGAGCCTAATCCTTTCGAGCAAAGTTTTGCTTCAACCAAGAGGACAGATGTAATAAGTACAAACCCACCTCTACTACCACGACAGATGAGTAACTCAAATATTAGATCAATTGCAAATCTACCAATAACAAATCAGCCACAATTCTATTCAAGCTCTGCTTCACTAGCAGATAGTTTCAAGAGACCCTCCCAATCCTCAAGCATTTTTTATTCCACTCAAAGACCAAATATCCAATCCCCTCCAATTCTAACCCCAGGTGGGTCCAAGAAACTACCTCCATTGGTGTTGTCACCTTCTTTTGTAAAGCAACACGACGACCTCACGTTAACTGCATCACTAAATAATCCACATACCCTTAATAATGCTTCGCACAACGCAGCAAATGCAGGCTCTGCTACACATCCTGGTTCGGATGAACACATAGCGGCTACGACGCCAGGTTTTCTTACCTATTTACCAAGAACTGGCTTAACGCCAAACGAATCAAGCCTCAGAACAGGTCTGACACCTGGAGGTATCAATCCCAATTTGAATTATCCACTTTTACCATCGTTGTCTAGTAATTCTATAGTCAAACCAGAAGCGAAGATTGAAAAGACTCCTTCAGTACTCAGTTCAAACGGTGCTTTCACTCCCGGTTTAAACACTATCTTGGGATATGTACCTACCACTACGGCTGCTACCACGCCCAATAATAATAATAGTGCTGCTATTGCAGCTACTAATGCAAATACACTCACTGCTGTCGAAGTAAACGGTGATAACTCAAAACCGATCATTAATAAACGTGAAGAGTTGAGCACAAGTATAACGACAGAGGTCACTAACAATTCTGACAAGAACACTGCTAATAATAAGAGGAAGAGGAAAGTAGCTTCGCCAAAGGCAAGAAAAATGAATAAGAAAGAAGTCGCTAATACTAATATTAATGAATCGGAGGATTCATATGAACAAGAACGTAAAAGGAAAGAATTCCTGGAAAGAAATAGAGTAGCTGCGTCTAAATTTAGGAAGAGAAAAAAGGAATATATCAAAAAAATAGAGAGCGATTTGGCGTTTTATGAAGATGAATACAACAATTTAACGGCCATAATAAGTAAGCTATTGCCTCCAAATAATGGTAGCCAGGATGAAACTGGTGCTTCACCTTTATTATTACTATTAGAAAATGCTATCACAACGAATGACAGAACCACCTCACTGAATATAATAGATCATATCAAAAAGTTAGTGACGGATTCAAGTTTTTTTCATAGACAAGGTGTTAATCCTGTCAAAGCTAGTTCACCCGATAGTTACGCGATTCTTGAAGCTGAAAGAGATAATAATCAAGACATTAGTAATAGCAATGGCAACGATAACAATTCGTTGTTCAAAGGGCATTCGAATGATGATGAAAGTAATAAAAATGTTGCTATCAACTCTAGTGTCTCTCCAGGAAATAATGACGAAAATTCAAATATTATTAGTTGAAAGAAAGTTCCTTCTAGGTTCAACATGTTTTTTTTAATTTACAGATAGATTCTATCTTAATAGTCTATATACATATATGATACAATTTAACGATTCATGTGAAGATGACCCCGTTCTTTTTTTGCTCGAGAAGTCTTATCAGTTTGTAAGTGTTCGAAGATCTCTTATCAGGATATATATATATATATATATATATAGTAGGGAAAAAAAAAAGTAATAGTCATCGGAACTGAAAGTCTAAACCATACTTCCTGGTAAGATCGGTATAAGTGAATGAGCTTCGAATATTTGAACTCTGTTAGAAAGATTGTATGTATCGGTAGAAATTACGCCGAACATATAAAGGAATTGAATAATACCGTACCTAAGAGGCCCTTTTACTTCTTGAAACCGACATCCAGTATAATTACTCCATGTGGCAGAAAGTCAGCGAAGAAATTAAACGGTGCAACATTTCAAGGTCTAAATGAGGATGGCACAAACCCGTCACCAATCTACGTTCCGGCAAACGTACAAGTACATCACGAAATTGAACTGGCTCTTGTCATTGGGAAGTACATTTCGAATGTTGATCCAAGAAAATATACTATGAATGATCTCTTAAACTCGGTCACTGGCGTTGCATTAGCTCTTGATTTAACTGGTAGAAATGTCCAAAACGATGCTAAAGCTAAGGGGTTACCGTGGACGTTAGCTAAAGGGTATGACACTTTCTGCCCTATATCGGAGATGATCCCCATATCAAGACTGGACAGATTAGAAAATTGTTTCCAGTTGAAATGTTTTGTAAACGGTGAATTGAGACAAGACGGTTCGACTTCACTGATGTTAAACTCTTTACCCAAAATAGTGTCGTCCATCGCTCAAAGTATCACATTAGAACCGGGAGACTTAGTATTAACTGGAACACCAGCCGGTGTAGGAGAACTCAAAACAGGAGACACGATATCTGGTGAGCTGCATTATAACAATGCAAGAATCGTAGAAATGGCATTCGATGTTGAAAATCGACCAGGAACTTACGAGTACTAACCCTGTAGTTCGTATACATCAATATTTAGATAGACTTCTATGTAAATTCAGTAATAGACAGCCGAACAAGTAAGCCCTAATCTAAGTTGTTGGAAATACCATGCCCGGAAAATCAAGCCCTATCTTTATTCAAGGAGAAACCCTAGGGTCGCAGTTGCCGTGATGCCGTTTTACCCGATCAGGAAATTGCATTCCGAATACGGCGAATTTATACCACTTTAGGAAACTATCTCGACTCGCCGTACG